>NW_027174343.1:0-12109 GCF_000499845.2 Phaseolus vulgaris | reverse complement strand
AAGATAAATTGATCTAAGAATCATGAAAAAAAGTTGTTTAATAAGGGAGACTTTGAAACAAAGAGATAAAATGATGAAAATTGCAAAAATGGACTCTAGATAGTCAACCATTCTTTGAAAATAGGTGGTAGAAGATCAACAATAACAATAACGACTTTAAACTGTCAATAGTGCTTGAACAGATAAAGTTGCAGAAGTTAATTAGGATGAAACCAATAATTGGGGGTCACTAACTACCAAAGATGAAACTCATTATAAAGTAGAAATTGTATAAATAGAACTGATTACATAGTAAAAAAAATATAGATAGTTAGACAGGGAAATATGTTAGTTTAGTTTTTTGTTGTTCGTTTTCTTTTTTATGTTCCTGTTCTAATAAAAAGTTTTTCATCTTCTTCTATGCTTCTCCATCATTTATTCTTCTCTTTACATTCTATATTTTGTAATTATTGTTTGAAGTTGAATTTGATTTTGGGAATGGATAATAATGAAATGAAAATCGTTTTAGACGATGTTCTATGTTAGTGTTTTCTTCTTCAAAATCTTTCGAGAATGCTACTTTTGACTGAAACTAGATTTTCTAGGAACATACAAACCGATTGATTGTGTTTTCTTCAGTAACAAGTGAATGCTCAATTGGATCCAGAATGGGTGGTGTTTGAATGGAGCTTACATTCAATTAGTAGAGTATCAAACAATTAAAAATGGCAACTAAATAATACTAAATGAGAGAAGTAGACATAGATTTATACCGGTTCACCCAACAACAAAGAATACTACAAATATTGGATAAGCAGTTGCTCATGGATTTGGTGGTATGGGTATCTTGCACATGGCTCTTAAATCTCTCGTTGTACTCGTAGAAATTCTCCAGATCCAGTTCTCTGATCCCACATATCTTCTTTCAAATTGTGGTAACTCTGGATGCAATGAAGAATTTTTCTAGGAACATCCTTTTTAAGCTCTCCTAACTAGGGATTGATCCAAGTGGAAGGTAGTATAATCAATTTTTGTTGTATCGTGTAATTAGAAAAGAAACACCTTCAACTTTATGTGATCCTCAGAGACTCTCGTGGCGGTGCATACTATATGGAATTCCTTCGAGTGTTTGTGTGGATATTCATCTGCAAGACCATGAAACTTTGAAAAAAGATGGATTGAGCCGGATTTAAGCTCATATTGAACATCTAAATCAAGATATTGAATACATAAAGTTTGTATATTCATATCAAGTGCATCAAGCTTTCTCAAAGTTCTTTCAGCCATGGTGTTAGTTTTAGAATCAAGAAAAAATGAAATAGATGATGAAGAACAATTAGATGCTCTAACGCTATTGTTTATGAACAAAAATATTAAGCAGACTAAATTAAATTGTCCAGCCAGCCTATGGTATGTTCGTTTAATTTTTGGATCAAATGAATGGAAATTCACCTATACTTATTTTATTCATTCACCAAATAAATAAAAATGTAAATGACCATACCACAACCTTTAGATGCTCATGAGTAAAAAGACTAGACACGTTGAAATATATGGAAAACATGGTTAGGTATGCAGAATAAAATAGAAATTATGTTGAAAGTTGTAGAATAAACAATCAAACAAGTCAACCAAACTTAAATTGGATTCCATGACAACGACAAAAAATTTCATCATTTTCATTTATTAGTCGAATTAAAAAGAATTGAACATAGATCATCTAACACCAAAACGATAATAGTACATATATGGTCAGATAACCCAAGTCTTCTCCCAACAAACCCAAAAGTAAATCCAACTGATCAATGATTAAAATTTATCTGCAAAAAAAAGGTTAAAAATAGTAGTAAAGATAAAAAAAAGGAAGTTTAAAGACGTTCCAGAAAAAAAGTAAAGTAGATGATTGAAAATATAAAGGAACAGGTTGAGCCTCAAGCTCTTTCAACAATGAATTCTTCATCAGTTTTTAAAAATGTATCATTCATTCAACATCCAACCAGGATTGAATAACTAAATATGCATAAACCAAAGCAATGAAATCTAAGTAATGAAACATGCATCTATTAATTCATTCCGTACCATACTCGTCAACATACGTCTACTAATGATGTTTTTTTATCTTTACCTCTTGAATCATGCGCCCAAGAGATTGTTGAAATAATGCAAATAAATAAGAGTTTCAATTAAATATAGAATTGAGTCATCAACATGTGTTCAAAAACAATTCCCAAAATAGAAATAAAACTTAAAAAGACCTGGTGTCTAGAGCAATCACTATTGAAGAAAAAAAACTTTAATTGCACATAACCTCAAAATTCATTGTGAAATTACAAGAGACTCATCCCAAAGGAGTTTAACCTTCCAATGAAGGCAAAATGAAAGAATTACAAAGAAGAAAAGAATAAAACTAGGAAAACTAAGATTCTTTGTTTTTCTAACATATTTCGCTGTGTAAAACTCCCTTTGTTCTCTTTAAAGCATGCATTTTTTGTATAGATTTCTTTGCTTCAGGAATCTCATAAATATATTTTGTCTCAGATATTGTTCATAGTTTCTTAGTTTCAACTTCTAGAATTCTCATATTTTATTTCCAGCTTTATCACGAACTTTGTTTCTTCATATTTTGTAGATGACTTGTTTCCAGTATGTTTGAGATTTATAGATTTTATTATCTTATCTTCTACTCAAATTTTTTTCCTATTTTGATTCAAAAGAAACAATTTGAAATTTTTCTTGATCAAACCCACTTGCAACGGTAGTAGCTTTCTTTAAACCATCTAGTAGACACTCTTATTAGACCATCTAGTCTATGTTATTCGCATTAGACTCTTTCTACACCTTCGTCTCATTACACTTGATGTTTTTTAGGTGATTTCTTCAGTTGAACCCTGATAGAGGTGTCGCTAGACCGTCTACTCAATGTAACCACTAAATCGTCTAGTCATACCATCTAGTTAGGAAAATATTAGACGGTCTATTGCGACAAAACCACAAGATTACTAGAAATAAAATCATAAATGAGAAGATTGTCATCTTTAAGAGTAATTTATAATTCCTATTCATTTTCATGAAGACGCACAAAATCATAACATATAAATCAGTTATTAATTTAGCAAACACTAATTGAATAAATATTAAAGTTATATCTTATTAGTATCAAACTAACGGATGCTAACTCAAATAAATAATATTAACATTGGTCTACATCGATACTAAGCTTATTTTTTTAAAATAGTATTAGTTAAGCCGACACTATTATGACTAAATAATACAAATATTTTTACTTATTAAAAAAATTAAATATAATTAACTTTTCAACTTAAAGTTAAATAAATCAATTTAATTTGTGTTTAATATTAGCATCGATTAAGTCGGTCCTAATGTAACACCAATACAAAAATATTCTTATTTATTAAAAAGTTAACAAGCACCAATGTGAGCGTATGATTAATTGATGTATACATTATACACAAATTAAATTGATTGGAAGGCTGGTAAGGATAGTGGTTTCTCAGTAAAATCTGCTTGTGCTCTTTTAAGAGGCCCTGTTGAGGGAAAAAGTGTGTTTGTCTTTCTCTGGAAGACTACTGCTTTGACCTCAGCACAAATTATCGCTTGGAGGGTGTTGATTAATTCGATTGCCACAAAAGCTAACTTGGAGAGGCGTGGGGTTTTGGTGGATACCAATCTATGTAGTTTTTGCAGGATGGATGTGGAGTCGACAAAACACATGTTTTTTTATTGTAGGATTGCTTGGTTAGTTTGGAATCAGTGCTATACATGGTTAGGGATTGCGTCGATTGACCATGTTGTCCCAACAACTCACTTCTTGCATTTTAATTTGCTAAATGCTCCTGTCCAGGTTAATGTAGTTTGGAATTGTATTTGGATGGCTGTAGTTAGTGAATTATGGAAGCACAGGAATAAACATAGTTTCCAACGAGGGGTGATCGATCCTTCAGAAGTGTTCACTTTGGCACAATTAAAGGCTTGATCTTGGTAACTTCTAAAATTGTTTCTGCTAGTTTTACTTACTCTGGTGCATTGATCCTAGGGCTTGTATGTTTTCAATAAAGTGAGCTTTTATAAGAGTTACTCCTTCGGTTGGGTTGTTTGTTGTTCTAAGCTTCTGGTGTTCTTTTTGCCCCTTGTTGTGGTTGCAAAGAGATTGTATTGGGTTTTGTTTTGAGTTTGTACGAGTTAGATTTGAATTTGTACGGGTTAGTTTTGAATTTGTACGGGTTAGTTTTGAAATTGTACGGGCTATACAGATTTTATAGTGGTAGATTTGTTTGTCTTGGTTTGGGAGACCAGTGAATTTGTCTCATATTTTTTAGATATGTATAATGGTTGAATCACCTTAAGTGATTGCTGTTATTCAATATACACAAATTAAATTTAAAAATAATTTACTTTTTTTAACTTTAAAATAAAATTATCTGTTTACATCACGCTAGAGTCGATTTAACCTATAATAATAACATTACATTTTTGTGACGCCATTATTTAAATAATAAATAAATATAGTTTACTTTAGGTGAATCAACCCTTATCCAACTCACTAATTAAAGTGAACTAACAAAATACTAATTAAACTACCTTAAGATCAATCAAATTACTCTAAACCACGCAACCCAAAAAACCAGAAAACCATCAATCTAGAACCAGAATATAATCATTTCTGCATTTTCTGACATGTATTTGGTAACTCATTGCATTTGAAAAATTAAAAGGAAAACCAACAATGTGTTTGAGCAGTTTTGAGCACGAGTATGTTGAAGAAGACAGTGCTACTGAGCCTAGAGTTCACCAGCAAGCTTTTGCTGGGACAATCTCCAAATTCAGAACCAGGAAATACAGTTTGGAATGCTAAAGTATGTTGTTCACCACTGAATTGTCGTCTATGTTTTTTCTGTTTTATATCTTGTGTTGCACTAATATAAGAATCATGCCTTAATACTGTGATACTAAAGCTCTAAATATTTTTGTTAGATCTGGAATGCAGTATGAGGTGGTTGATATTTATTACCCTAACTTAAAGGAAGTCAATTATTGTACATTGCAAACTAAATTGGCATACAGAGAGATATGCATATGATTAGATAAAATTCAGTTTATTAATTTATTTTGTTAAAACTCTATCGTGATTTTATAAACTTTATATGATTTTCTCTTTTATGGGATTAATTAATACGAGCTGTTTTTGGGAACATGCTTATACACAACCTGCCTTTTTACCCCTCAGCCCTATTATTTGTTACTGATTACTTTAGGTTTGAAACATCTAGATCTGTGGTAATGGTATCTGTAATTGGGTTTAGGGTTTTTGGAAGATGTCTGCAAATATCAGAACAGGTTGCCTGTGGGCCTTTTTAAAATGGTCATCTTATGTTGCAAGAATCCAAGGCCGATGCTCAGTTGAAAGAAGAAAAGGACGACACTAAAAAAGAAACTCATGCTGTTAATGAGGTTGTTGTGGACAGAGAATTGTTGCAGGTATTGTTGATGGGTTGGATTTTTGAATAAACAAAAGCATCACTAGATCAAATCATTACCTGAAAAATGTTTTGGTTTTAAGGTTGAAATCATTTTTCTTTAGATTTGTTTTGGAGTATACCATATTACCGATATGAAACTGGCTCTAAATTATTTTGAGGTATGATGGGTTGATTCTTTTGTCGTTATCAATATTAGTTAATACTGACGTATTAATAAAGGGGTAAAATGTGTGGATAGGTTTGGTTAATGCACAAATACGAAGCCCATAATTCCATGCTGTTGCAAAACAGTTCATTAGATAAGGTCTTTCGATGAAAAAAAAGCCATAGAAATGAAGATGATCTTGCTCATCTAGTAAGCACTAATATTGTTAACAAGGACTCTTGGAAAATGTGTTATAATGTAAGTAGAAATTGAATTAAGAATTTTAATTTAATCTTTTAAAGCCTTTTGATATATTTTTTTTCTCAAAGTTAACGCATAAAGAAACCATCACCAGCCAGGGATAAGTGAACCTACTAAGACAACAAAGAAAAACCAGAAAAAAACCAAGCCAAAGCCTCAACAGCACCAAAAAACAGCACCAACAGCTAATGAATTTAACAAGGATGCCTTTCCTTAGAAGGACCAAATCAGGAGCAAGCAAAGGAGGGTCAACAATACAGAAACAACATCTCCAGCTGCTCCTCTCAATAACTGTTCCAGCTTCACAAATATAATAACCATCTCAACAGACCCATATCCAATGTTATTAGCTGATCTTCATAAGTTGCAGTGCTCAAATGGGGACGTTTTTTATATGTTCTCATGGCCCCATCTCCCTTAGGGCACATCCAGCATCTCCACCCCATCCCCATAAACCAAACTCCCTGTAACAAACCATCACAAATTCACCTCATATTTAGCATAACCCGAAGTATTCTGGACTACTCATTAGTAGCCATTGCACCCACAATTTATTGTTTTGCTTTAATTCTTTTAACTCAACATAGGCCTATTGCAAGTTTCAAGCTGACTTCATGAAATAGAGATTATCAAAACCGTTGCGTGCTTAATAATTATCAAGACCTGAATCATTGAAAAAGTGAGCCAAGAGTGGTCACAAGGGTCTTAATTAGGTAAGGGCCACTTCTTTGTGCGCCCCATTATGTTATTGGGGGCACTGCATAAGTTAAGTTTTATAGTTCCACAAATGTCTTTTATGTAAAAAGTTATTAGAAGTTTGGGTTTTTGAGGTGTGCTGGTGTGTGAAGAGAGTGTTGAAGGCGATGTTCGTTGTGGTGTTGTTGAGTTACATTGGTGGTAGTTAGAGGTGATTGTTTTATGGTGGATTTTTTGTTTCTCTCTTGTTTATGATGTGTTTATGTGTGTATTTTGGATTGTGTAATTCGGTATATATTTGGACCATTGAATCCATAACCAATTTGAGTATTTTTGTACTTTTTAAATTGGCTAAATTGGAACACTGTTATGAATAAACTTTTCAATTACATAATGCATAAAGAATGTTATTTTTGGATTACTAATCTATAATTTGTATCCAAATTTGGGAGAGTACTAGATTGGTCAATCCGAAAGTTACAAAAAATATTCAAATTGGTTATGAAATATGTAATCAAAAAGTTTGTTCCGAATTCGGTAAGAAGAGTCTAGTGATTGAATTAGTTCTCAGATTGGCAAATCCAAAAGTTGTTTTGTAGATAAGAAATTATATTTTGATTGAAGTTGTAACATATGGTTTTTGGATTGACTAAGCTTTGTAAAATACCTTCCAATAGTTATGTTGCAATAACATCACAAAATTAGGGAGAAAGTAGGAATAACATTTGTGAGGAAGAATATGATAATTTTATTTTTTAAAATTGCTTGACCATGTGAGAAATAAACTTATAGAAGCTCCCGTGAAGGCTTCTTCTTCTTGAACTTGGTACTCATACTTAATATAAAAATACATTTTTATTCTTTAATAAAAAATTAAAAAAAATTCTTAAATTCCACATATTTCACCTTCTTCCTTCCTCATAGAAAATCGAAGAACCTAGGCACCCCAACACCCCATTTATGCTTGTTCAAGGTTTTTTTGTGGTTCTTTAGGTTGTTTGTAATATTTTTTTTTGCAATTGATTTGTCATTGATTGGAACATGGTCATAACTTTTTTTGTTTTTTTTAACATATTTTGGATTACATAATCCGAAATATATTTTCAGATTTAGAAAAGACTTTCAGATTATGTAATTTAGATTACAGTTTGAAAAAAATACATTTCAAATTATATAATCAGAGTTGTTCATAGATTCGAAAAAGGCTTCGACATTATATAATCTATAATGTATTTTTTACAAAAATATGTTTTAATTTCAGGAAAAGCTTTTGAATTATGTAATTCATAATCAATTTTTTTCAAAATATTACTTATGGATTCTACTAATATGGAAAACACTCCTAAATCATAAATTGGTTTAGGGTTTAGAGTTTAGATGGATTAAGCATATTCACAAGAGTAATTTTTTTTATTTAGGAACCATACTTGTTTGGGTCCTTTAATGTTAATGCTTTTTCAGTGGTTTCCTTAGTTCATGTTTTTATAGATTTATTGTATTTTCTAAACATTTTTAACTTGGTTGTTAACATAGATTAATATTCTTTTTTTTGTAAAAAATTATAGTTGTAATAAATATTGTATAAAAACTTTTTTCAGTTAAAAACTATACATGGAAAGTGTAACTATTTGAACTGATGGTTTTATACTTATTCATTTGAGATGTAATAATTTTTTCTGGGTCCAGATTTTGTTTCAGTTTACACCTATTCATGTGTAGTTCAGAATCGCATAAATAGAAAACTTTAGACACAATTAAGATACCCTCACAATCACATAAATACCTTTATTTACCTGTTTACATTTACTTATGAGTATATCATTGTTAGTTTTACAGTTTAATGCAAAATAAGACTATTTATATTAATTTATATTGAAATATTTATTTAAAATTATTACATTTAATTGTAATTTATATTAAATAATTAAACTTAATAATTTATATTAAAATAAAATTTTAAAGATAAAAATTAATTAATTTATTAAAAAATTTACCCTAAACCCTAAACCAAAAGTGCGCATTGGCGTGTACACTGTACTCATCTTCAAGGGTGGTTTGTGGGTATTATGTTGAGAGAAGACTTTGCCTTGACTCTGGTAGAGTTTTTTTTTGTTTTTTAAGTCTAGGCTGTATTGTTAAGTCTGTTAGTTTAAACTAGTTGGAAGGTTTTGATTTTGGTTTATTGTATAACGATTAGAACATTTCTAAAATGTCTTCAATTTAATTTAATTAATTTTTTCTGAAAAAAAAAGTTACTAATATATAAAATAATTTTTATTATTAAAAATTTAAAATTAATATTTATTTAACTATTAACATTTTTATTATTAAAAAATTTATAAATTAGTTTAGAAATTTTTTGACATTGATCAAGACATTTCATACATGTTTCCACATCGTACTGTGCTAATAAACAGCATGCATGACACTCTTTTCTGTTTAGTTTTTTGGCCGTCCACTGTTTTCATTTACTTCTCAATTAATAGCATACCATCCGAAACTTGTCAGCTTCATTTTACACTGAAAACTTATATTTATAAAAATCTTTTATAAATGAATATAATTTTATAAATTAAATTTTATAAATAAATTTAAAATTTATTTATTAATAAAGTTGATTATAACTGTAAGACCCTTTTTCTATTTTAGGTGAATGTTTTTATTTCTTTTCACTTTTACATATACAAAGAAAAAAAATCATGTCTTAACAATTTTCCTTGTCCCGTGTTATCATTTTCAGTCACACGTAACATGCGTTAGAGTAGTTTTAAAATTTTCAGTTTTGATATCAATTTAGTGATTTAATAGTTAATTAATATGCACTTTCATGTGAAAATTTTAATTTTGTTGTTATGTATTTTGTTTCATCGAATAGTTTCACATTGCTAACGAGTTGAAGTTAAATATATTTTATTCCATTAACCATTGAGATACCTTTAAATTCAAATCCGTGGCGAAATTCCAAATTTCAAATAAGACACTATTTGAGCATGCAATCCTAATGTTCAAATGGCTATTCAAATTACTCCTCTCTTCACAAGGAAAAAAACCAATAATTAGGGTTACTGTGTCTTTTAATGCAAAATAATCTTTTGATTCCAATAAATATATATTATACTAATAATATCTCCTTTTTTTTCTCCACAAGTTAGAGAAAAGAGTTATGAATAAAAGTAATGCATTTAAAAAAAAAACTATTACATAAATAATATATTTTTATTGTTATATTTAGGGCAGCATGGCAGTGAAGTCGACAAAACACATGTTTTTTTTTATTGCAGGAGTGTTTGGTTAGTTTGGAATAAGTGTTATGCATGGTTAGGGATTGCGTCGGTTGATCATGTTGATCCAACTGCTCACTTCCTGCATTTAATTTGCTAAACGCTCTTGTCCAGGTAAATGGCGTTTGGAATTGTGTTTGGGTTGTTGTAGTTAGTGAATTATGGAAGCACATGAACAAACATATTTTTCAAGAGGGGTGATCGACTTTCAAAACTGTTCACTTTCTGCTAGTTTTACTAAGTGGTGTATTAATCCTGTGGCTTGTATGTTTTCTATTAAGTGAGCTTTTATAAGAGGTACTTCTTCGGTTGGGGTGTCTGTTGTTCTTTATTTTAAAAGGTTAGGTTGTTTACAAGGGATGATGGGACTTATATTTTGTGCTCTGTATATGGGTTGGACCACCCCTAAAGTAGTTCATTTTTATTTATTTGTTTCTTGCTGATAAAAAAAAATTATATTTAATACAAGAATAAAATTTGTCGTATACTATCTTTAGGATTTTTTATCAACAATGAATTAATTAAATTAAAGGAAGCATTTGAGGGTGTTCCAACCCTTAGACAAGAGGGAGTCAACATAAACATAACAAACAAAAATAACCAACACAACCTACACAAGTAGAAATATAGCAACATTGTAAGACCAGATTCCCTTTGAATATGATCCACCATTAGGACTGCTTTTTTAAATCATTATTCTACTGTCACTACCATGATTCACACAACTCCCTCTCACGTAAACATGTTTTCTCCTACTTCTGCAACACTTCATGGTTCCCCCAAAAAACCTCTAGTTAAAGCATCCTTTATAACTATTTTCCTTACATAATCTGTCTTCATGTGGTCTTGACACTAAGCTTCCATACAACATAGATAAAGCGAACCCTCAATTCCATTCATGACATACATGTCTTTATCCATAAGTAATTAGATCAAAATATTGATCATGTTATGCAGTTCAACCGCTTCTTTGCCATTTTTCCACAACAATTTTATCTTTTACCCCAAATGTCTTTGTTTTTGTCTTTACGTTCATCTTCCATAGGACCACCCATCAGCCTTTGTTAACTATACCAACATTATGATTCATAAACACCAACATTTGTTAACTATACCTAACATTATAATGATATGATATTTTTTTTATATTTTAAAATATAAAATAATTTAAGATAATTAACTATGAAAATAAAAATATTATTATTTTATTATTTATCTTAAAGATGGAGGAAGGTTAAAAAGTGTATACATAACATTTTCCTTAAAACAATGCATACATACATCTCTTTTCATTGCATGGTTTTCCATGGAAGTGGCTAAATACTATTGTTGTGTTTGGATTTGGGAGAGAATTTAAGAGAGTGGATTTGAAGTGATTTGAGAGGAAAGTGTAAAGAAAATGGGGTTGTTTGGATTAAAGTATGTTATAGTGATTTAAGAGAGTGGATTTGAAGTGATTTAAGAGGAAAGTGTGAAGAAAATTTATTGAAGTTTGTGAGTAATATGATGGTTGTAAAAGATTTTTTTTTTTAATGTGTAAGTTTACAATTTTATCCTTATCTTTAAAAATATTTGAATAATAAAATATGAGATATTTTTTTGTAGATTTGAGTTAATTAAAATATTTGATGTAAAAAATATTTATTTTTATTTAATAATTTTATTTTATTATTAATACATATAAAAAAATATTTTCATAAAATCAAAATCAAAATTAAAATTAATTTGATATTATTATTTTATAAATTTATTTTAATTATTATTAAATATGTAATTTATATTTATATTTGTTATTATTGTTTATAATTTATTATTATTGTAATATATATAAAGTGTTATTTTATATCTATAAAATCACAATTAAGGGTAATTTTGAGTTTTTAATAATATTATATTTTTTTTTTAGTTTTATTTGCTTCACACATAGGATTGTTTTTATTCTTCTTCCGCAAATGATCGCTTTTCACTCTTAACAAATGAATGGATGCAAACGAAAATTTTGTTCTTTTTTTAAATCCGAGTGGATAGTATTTACTCGGATGTAATGGAGCTTGCTTGGATTGTTTTGGGGAGTGGGCCTCTGACTCTTGGAATTGGGTTGTTAAGGGGAGAAGACACTTGTTCGATTAGGAAACGACTTAGGAATTTCAGCTTTTGCAGGAACTTCAAGGCTCGCATCTTGTCTTGAGTAAGGATGTTAGCTGGGTATGGAAGGTTGATGCAAATTCGGGGTACTCAGTCAGTTCGGT
>NW_027174342.1:0-12116 GCF_000499845.2 Phaseolus vulgaris | reverse complement strand
CTATTATCTAGGGTTCCTTGGAGAAGGTCCTTGCGCCGCTATCTTTAGGATCTTGGCGTATCCGGCCCATGGACTTCCCTTATCTGAGTGCAATGTATAACACTTGCGGCCACTGGGCTTTAAACTTAAGCGTCGTATCTCTTGCGCTATGTTGACTATGTTGACTATACGGCGACTATGTTGACTTCTTGACCAACCTACCTTTCTCTTGTCCATGTATCACACCCGATGACCTGGACGGTACACAAGCCGCCCCCAGTTTTGAGCTGATAACTTGTTTTCAGCAAAAAGACTAAGAAGTTCACTGTTCCATTTTCTTCTTCAATACATATAAATGTGCGCATGGTTTCGCTTTTATCTGCTGTGTAATCATCTGATATAACTGACTAACTCTTTCTTTAAAGAAATCGACTTAGCGCCAACTGGTGCTTAGCTCTGTGAAAATCAACTTAACTGGACAAACTATTAGTTTATAAACAATAACATTTAACGCAAAATCACTTACTGGTCATCTTGCCTGATCTTAGTATCTGAAATCTAGCTCGCCTGATCTGCCAAGTGACATGCGCACTTCTATGTCATCGCCTCAAACTCTGCTAACTTAGTTCTCGTCGTGTACTTCTTCTTTCGAGCTTCAATCATAAAGCCGTGGCTTCTTTGGATGCTATTTTCCTTTTTATCTGCTAAGGTGTCCTCTGGGGAGCGGCCTCATACCTTGAGCTATCAATTCTGCTCATTCTGGGAGGAGAGCTGCCTTTATCGGACCTCCTCTGCCTTCCCTGAGCCTTTAATCTGAAACAACTTGATCTGAGTAGTGAGGTGTCTTTTGCGAACCTACCTCAGCCACCTTGTGACTTCTTCCACCCTGATAACTTATCTGTTGTGCGATCACCTGACAACTTGTTGATTTTTACTCCCCAATTAACTTAGCATAAACTGATGCTTAATTTCCTGGAAATCAACTTATCTTGAACAAACGGTCAGTCTATAGCAATAACATTTGACACGAAATTACTTACTGAGCAATAAGGGCGTAGGTCGATCTTAGTATCTGAAATCTCATTCGCCCGATCTGCCAAAACACAAGCGTATTTCTACGTTATCGCCCAAAACTTCGCTGATCTGGCTCTGCACTGAGGACTTTCGAACTTGCCTTAATTTGCTTACGCAAAGAGGTCTGGTATTCTGTTCTTGCCTAGCGAATAGGTCTTGTATCTGTTCTGGCTTGCACCCGCTCTAGGCGAGGAGAATTTATCTCATAACTATTTAACTCACCTCAGCTTCGCTCGACGGCGAGGAGGATTTAACTGATAACTATTAACTGACCTCAGCTTCGCTCGAGGGCGAGGAGGATTTTCTCTGGTGCCTCAACTTGCCCAGGGCTACCTTTTCCCTGGATGCACTGAGGACCTTTAATCTCATCTTGCCTCAATTTGCTTAAGCAAAGAGGTCTTTTAATCTCATCTTGCCTGAACTCACTAGAGGGTGAGGAGGACTTTCTCTGGTGCACCTTTAATCTTTATCTTGCCTGAACTCACTTGAGGGTGAGGAGGACTTTCTCTGGTGCACCTTTAATCTTATCTTGCCTGAATTCACTCGAGGGTGAGGAGGACTTTCTCTGGCGCATCTTTAATCTTATCTTGCCTGAACTCACTCGAGGGTGAGGAGGACTTTCTCTGGTGCACCTTTAATCTTATCTTGCCTGAACTCACTCGAGGGTGAGGAGGACTTTCTGGTGCACCTTTAATCTTATCTTGCCTGAACTCACTCGAGGGTGAGGAGGACTTTCTCTGGTACACCTTTAATCTTATCTTGCCTGAACTCACTCGAGGGTGAGGAGGACTTTCTCTGGTATCGGGGGTAGCTATTCATACTTGAGGAGGGGGCGTCCCGAAGGAATCCCTTAACCCCTGCTCAAGGACTAGGCGCCCGGATTTTAACTCATACTGGACATACCTGTCATCTTGCTCTGAACTCTCGCCTATACTCGTTCTTGGCGAGTAGGACTTCTTAATCTGTTCTAGCCTATACTCGTTCTGGCGAGTAGGACTTCTTAATCTGTTCTCGCCTATACTCGTTCTTGGCGAGTAGGACTTAAAACTTAACTTTCACCTCCGATTGCCAGGTGGCGACAAGGACTTAAACTTTATACTAGTGCCTCCGATCGCCGAGTGGCGATGAGGACTCAAAAAACTTAACCTTTGCCTCCGATCGCCAAGCGGCGATGAGGACTTAAAACTTAACTTCCACCTCCGATCGCCAACTGGCGATGAGGGCTTAAAACTTTATACTTTTGCCTCCGATCGCCAAGTGGCGATGAGGTCTTAAAACTTTATACTTTAAAACTTTGGACTGAATGCATGCGATCTGAATCTGCCCCAAATTACACAAGGACGACAAAGTCTTCTCTTCGAAAACTTAAAATGACAAACATGCAAACTCAATAACTGGGAAACTTTGATAAATTGGATATTAACTTATGATGAACATACATGTTATCTGATTGATTATCTGGCTGCAACGCCTACTTCTGGCGATACTTTGTTCTAGTGATACCTGTTCTTGGCATCGCTATCTCGGCGACGCCTTGTCTTGGCAGTGCCTTGTTTTGGCGACGCCATCTTGGTTTTCTTCTTTGATCTTTGATTTTACATGGAAGGGAGAAACTAAGGAAAATGTATCTTAATCTTTTCTCGCCTACACCCGCTCACGGCGAGGAAGGTCTTTTTAAACTCTTCTCGCCTACACTTGCTTACGGCGAGGAGGACTAAAAAAACTTCACACTTGTGCCTCCGATCGCCATATGGCGATGAGGAGTTAAAACATTATGCTTTAAAACCTTGTACTGAATGCATGCCATAATCTTTAAACTGTTGCCTTAAATCTCATAAAAGCGATAAGGTCTTTTTTCTGAAAACTTAAAACGGTAAGCATGTGAACTTAAATAACTTGGAAACTTTGATAAAACTGTTTTAACTGAAACTACTTCTTAAAGAGTGCCCCTTGAAAAACTGCTTTAACTGAAACTACTTCTAATTATTACCTTGGCGATTTGGTCTTGTGTCTCGCCGTCTAAAGTTTTCCCCAGCTTAAACGTCTTGCCGTTGATCTTCTTCTCAAGCCACTCCTCGACTGGTTGAGGCCTTTTCTCGTTGGTTAACTCCAACGGTAGACTTTAGCCCTTCTATCTCCGTCTGTTCAAAGGCTCGAACCACAACGGTGGCGAGCTGCGATCAAAGGTGCCCATGTCCAGATTGTCTCTGAGCCAAGGGTCAGTGCACATGAGTCGTAATGTACCTGTTAGAGGAGTTGTCCTGATGGCTTGACTTTTCACCGATAGGCTTTGTCGTCCAACACTTCTATGACCCTGCATGGTGTAAAAGTTTGATGTTGTACTGCCCTTTACCGTCGAGCTACAGTAGGACATAATAATTTGTCATTCTCAACACACGAGTTCTGCAAAAATTTGTCAAAGTTGATATTTTTTGCATGTTGTAGATCGTGAACTAGTACACCAGGTAAGTTCCCAGGAAAGAGAGGTGGGTCACCAACGGACATGCTTAAATACCAAGTCTTTCCTCGCCAGAACTTTCCTAGACATGTACTTTTTCACTACTATGCTCTATGACCAGCAACAAGAATAACTTCTCTACTGTGAGAGATCATGATCATGATAACAATATCACAACAAATTTAAATGATAATTAATTGTTCACGTCATCTTCAGAATAACATGAAAAAAATAATAATCATTTATCTTTGGGAATAACATTACAACAGATAAAATTATTTATTTATCTTTTATCTCCAGAATAATATCACAATATCTTCATAATAATATCACAACAGATAAAATATCTTTTTATCTTTTTTCTCCAGCATAATATCACAACAGATAAAATATCTTTTTATCTCTTATCTCCAGCATGGTATCACAACAGATAAAATATCCTTTTATCTCTTATCTCCAAAATAATATTCAACAAATAAAATATTTATTTATCTTTTATCTCCAAAATAATATCTACAACATGATAATATTTTATCTTTAGAATAATATATTTCTTTATCTTCTATCTCTAGAATAATATCTCAACAGATAAAATATTTCTTTATCTTTTATCTCGAGAATAATATATTTCTTTATCTTTTATCTTTAGAATAATATCACAACAGATAAAATATTTCTTATCTTTTATCTCTAGAACAATATATTTCTTTATCTTTTATCTCTAGAATAATCTCACAACAGATAAAATATTTCTTTATCTTTCATCTCTAGAACAATATCACAACAAACAAAATATTCTTTATCTTTTATCTCTAGATTATCTTTTATCTTTGGAATAATATCGCAACAGATAAAATATTTCATTATCTTTATCTTCATAATAATATCATAACAAATATAATATCACAACAAATAAAATATTTCTTTATCTTTTATTTCCAGAATAATATCACAACAAATAAAAATATTTCTTTATCTTTTATTTCCAGAATAATATCACAACAAATAAAATATTTATTTATCTTTATCTCTAGAATAATATCACAACAAACAAAATATTTCTTTATCTTTTATCTCTAGATTATCTTTTATCTTTTGAATAATATCGCAACAGATAAAATATTCCATTATCTTTTATCTTCATAATAATATCATAACAAATATATATCACAACAAATAAAATATTTCTTTATCTTTTATCTTCATAATAATATCATAACAAATATAATATCACAACAAATAAAATATTTCTTTATCTTTTATCTATATAATATCACAACAAATAAAATATTTCTTTATCTTTTATCTCTAGATTATCTTTTATCTTTGGAATAATATCGCAACAGATAAAATATTCCATTATCTTTTATCTTCATAATAATATCATAACAAATATAATATCACAACAAATAAAATATTTCTTTATCTTTTATCTATATAATATCACAACAAATATAATATCACAACAAATATAATATCACAACAAATAAAATATTTTTTTATCTTTTATCTATAATAATATCACAACAAATATAATATCACAACAAATAAAATATTTCTTTATCTTTTATCTCTAGAATAATATCACAATAGATAAAATATCTTTTTTATTTTTGTTACCTTTTCTGGGCTGACCAACATCTGAGTTGAGCTCACGACTCACCTCTTGTGCCCAATCACCGACGACCTCCCCCGAACCCTTGGGTCGAGTTGACGGGCTCTCCTGCATGGTACTCATGCCCCTGTCTTACCTGGCACTAGGTAACCATTTACTCACGGGGCGCCTATACTTCGAGTGGTTTGCACTGACACCGAGCTAGGTTGACTTTACCTCTGTTCTGCTTAAACAAATTCAACAAACAGATCAATTCCACAGAGCGCCTATGCTCGTACTTATACCGAGCTAGGTCAACTTATCATGTGCCAATTCAGATAAATCAACAAAGTTAAATGCATCATCTTCCAAGAAAAAATTTATCACACATTGTTCAAAGAGAAAGCATTAGGCACGAATATTGTTCCGTCCGGTTGACCGGGACGTCTTCGTGCGCGACCTCAACCGTCAGCTAGGGACTCCTCCCACTGATTGCCTGTGGATTCCTGCAAAAAAGAGGACAAAGAGGCGCCCTAGCGGCCGTTTGCACTCCGACGCGTCCGGTTGACCGAGACGTCTTCGTGCGCGACCTCAACCGTCAGCTAGGGACTCCTCCCACTGATTTGCCTGTGGATTCCTGCAAAAAAAGAGGACAAAGAGGCCGGCCCTAGCGGCCGTTTGCACTCCCGACGCTCAAGTCAGCCAGCAAGAAACACCAAAACTGTTTCACCTCCGTCTCTAAGCACCGCATGTGGCACTCTGAAGGTGGTAAGAAATAACCTGTGTATTGTGTAGGCAAAAATATTCCCTCAGTCCCTTGTCCGTAACCTTGAAGCACGAGCAAGCAACTAAGAAAGTTCTGGTAAATTTGCCAAAAAGTTTCGAACCCTCTTTCCACATTCTCCGCGCTATTTAAACTACCCAAGCATTAAAGCGCCTTTAATTACAAATGTAACGCACTCAATCAGCGTAGTTAATTAGAAAACGTAGCGCATTTAAGACGTTGAAACGCTTGGGAGCCATTATAGTACCTGAATGCTCGAAAGGGGAACTGCATTGAATGACTTTAATTACCTGGCACCTGACTAAAGGGTGTTTCCATTCTGACATGGCTGTTTGTACACGTGGAGGGCCTCACGACGCCGTGAACCCCAATCTGGGGCGTTTCTACCCATCTGGGGACGTTTCTACGCGTGAGTCCTCCTGCTCGGAGTGCTACTGTGCTAGGGTGACTTTTTGGGTGCCACTCATGCCCCCCATCATCTAGTCACTTACTCTGAGAGCGTATCTACCTTCCTCTCGTACCCTGCGCCCGGTTACCCTGGGCGTGACCTTCCTCTCGGGTCGTATCTGTCCCAAAGGCGTCGCTGGGGCGGCAGGGGTACTTCACGAGTCAGGCTGCCCTACACTGATGCTATCACTATGGCCTTGAAGCCACCTTTTCCTTCTCCTTATCACTGCCCCCGGGTTATCGGGACTGAGGCCTTCCCACGGCCGTCGCTCCCTCCATGGTCTTTCCTACCCATGGGTATCGGGAACCACACGGTGATTGCCTTGCCTTTAGTACTGTTTGATCTGGCGACGCCCTGGTTGGGCGACGCCATCACCTAGGCGACGCCTTGTCTTGGCGACGCTTCCTCTTGGCGATGCTGGCACTTGGCGTCTCTCCACCTAGGCGACGCCTTGCGTTGACTTTGACTCTCCAGTCGTTGACTTTGACCTTGACTTAATCAACGCCCGGATACGGGACGGTACACAAGCCCTGTTTTATATCGGCCCCACGGTGGGCGCCAAATGTTCCGTCCGGTTGACCGGGACGTCTTCGTCCGCGACCTCAACCGTCAGCTAGGGACTCCTCCCACTGATTGCCTGTGGATTCCTGCAAAAAAGAGGACAAAGAGGTGCCCTAGCGGTCGTTTGCACTCCGACGCTCAAGTCAGCCAGCAAGAAACACCAAAACTATTCACCTCTGTCTCTGAGCACCGCGTGTGGCACTCTGAAGGTGGTAAGAAATAACTGTGTATTGTGTCTGTGTTCTCTCTCTCAGGCAAAAATATTCCCCAGTCCCTTGTCCGTAACCTTGAAGCGCGAGCAAGCAACTAGAAAGTTCTGGTAAATTTGCCAAAAGTTCGAACCCGCTTTCCAACATTCTCCGCGCTATTTAAACTACCCAAGCATTAAAGCGCCTTAAAGCGCCTTTAATTACAAATGCAACGCACTCAATCAGCGTAGTTAATTAGAAAACGTAGCGCATTTAAGACGTTGAAACGCTTGGGAGCCATTATAGTACCTAAATGCTAGAAAGGGAAACTGCATTGAATGACTTTAATTACCTGGCACCTGACTAAAGGGTGTTTCCATTCTGACATGGTTGTTGTACACGTGGAGGGCCTCACGACGCCGTGACCCCATCTGGGGGCGTTTCTGCCCATCTGGGGACGTTTCTACGCGTGAGTCCTCCTGCTCGGGAGTGCTACTGTGCTAGGGGTGACTTTTTGGGTGCCAACTCATGCCCCCAATCATCTAGTCACTTACTCTGAGAGCGTATCTGCCTTCCTCTCGTACCCTGCGCCCGGTTACCCTGGGCGTGACCTTCCTCTCGGGTCGTATCTGTCCCAAAGGCGTCTCTGGGGCGGCAGGGGTACTTCACGAGTCAGGCTGCCCTACACTGATGTTATCACTATGGCCTTGAAGCCACCTTTTCCTTCTCCTTATCACTGCCCCCGGGTTATCGGGACCTGAGGCCTTCCCACGGCGTCGCTCCCTCCATGGTCTTTCCTACCCATGGGTATCGGGGAACCACACGGTGATTGCCTTGCTTTAGTACTGTTTTGATCTGGCGACGCCCTGGTTGGGCGACGCCATCACCTAGGCGACGCCTTGTCTTGGCGACGCTTCCTCTTGGCGATGCTGGCACTTGGCGTCTCTCCACCTAGGCGACGCCTTGCGTTGACTTTGACTCTCCAGTCGTTGACTTTGACCTTGACTTAGTCAACGCCCGGATACGGGACGGTACACAAGCCCCCCAGTCTTAAGCCGAAGACTTGTCTTCAGCGCAAAGACTAAAGCCTCGCCCACGCTGTCCACTCGGTATCCTGATGACGTGTCATTCCCTGCTGACTCAACAATTCTTCGAGTTACTGACGTGACACTTTCTGAACCACAGGGGTGTTCTTAATGGCTGATTGGACATCCTCTGAGGCGGGAAAAAGAATGCCCCTTGGGGCTACGCTTAATCTCGTGCCACGTGGTTCATCGTACGGTCATCTTTAAGAACCTCTTGCGCTCCCCTTGGGCGCTTAATCCTGCAACACGTGGTATCATCACCCGGTCATCATTTGTTGTCCCTCGCGCTTCTCGTAACGTTTAAGTTACCCAAGCCCCGCGCTTGCAACCACTGTTACATCCACTTTCTCTGCCCTTCCTCACTGTTCATCTTTTCTGAATCCCTTCTCTCGCGACCCTGTTCATTCGTGCTTCCGCTCTCCACGCCCTTCAGCCCCCAAAGGTACGGTTTTTTCCCCTCCTTGATGATTCTCTTCACTGTATGAACTGCCTGGGACTGTCCATATTACCGCATTTCTCTGGATATCGTTTGTATGCTTCCTTGTTCCTCTCGTTCCCCTTCGCTCTCGTGTGGGTAGGGCGCTCCTAGGGTTCTTCCATTTTTTTTCCCTTTTCTTCTCCCAACCCCTTTTCTCTGAACCCTTTCTTTTTCCTTTGATCTTCAGCTTTGGCATTGATGGCGAAAACTAAGACCGCCGAGCCTCCCCCGCTCCCTAAGTCTTATTATAAGGGCGAATACGACTGGGCTCCCGACGAACTTCTCGATGAATGCTCCCTCCTAAACTCTGTTGAGGACGTGGAGGCTCACAGGGGGGACCCTGCGCTTTATAATTTCAACGCCTTTCATAAAAATCACGACTCCCAAGTCCTGGTATGCTGGGTGCGACCTGGGATGCCCGTTTGTGCGGACTCAAGAGATACTGGGGGAAGCCCCTTCTTCTTCCTTTATCAAATGGTGCTCAAGAGAGTGGGCCTGCGTCTGCCCCTTACTTCTTTCGAGAAAGAGCTGCTTACAGAGATAAACACCGCTCTCGCCCAGCTCCATCCCAACAGTTGGGCTTTCGTGAGGGGGTTCCAGATTCTCTACGGCTATCTAGGTGTCCCCTCTTCTGTAGACGTTTTTCTTCACTTTTTCGAGGTAAAGAAATAGGGGAAGAGCCTATGGATGAGCTTTTCTGGCATCGCCGGGCGCATCATCCTTACGCTCTTCCAAAATTCGTTCAAAGGATGGAAAGGGAAATTCTTCAAGGTACGTGCAACCAAGCGCGACCCTACCATCCTAGAGGGCTTTCCCCTATACTGGACGGATAAGCCCATAACCATGAAGGCCCGGGCTTTGGATGAGCTTACCCCCTCTGACCGGGACGTGTGCAAATCCTTGGCGAGACTGGGGATAGTCTTCGATACCGCCAAACTCATCGCGAACGAATTCAACGCCCATGGGCTTTCTACCTACTTTGGTATCTGCCCTTGATTGTTTATGATGCATTAACTGTTGTGGTTATCTGCGTGTGTTTGGCCATAGAATTTCCCTTCTGCTTCATCTGAACCAACCTTACTCTACTATTTTTCGCTGCTGCAGGTTCAGTGATGACTTCCTCGAGGCGGCTTGCTCTTGCCAAATTTTTGAAGAAGGCGAATTCTACCAAAGAAGGTGGGGACGTCGTCGCTTCTGACGTGCCCACCGTCGCTTCCCTGCCGATTCCTCCACCGTCTTCTTCTCCTCCTCCCATTGTTGCGGTTCCATTAGCCATGGCGTCGACCCCTGCCTCAGCGCACCCTAACAAAGGGAAAAGGGTGTTGATAGTAGATTCTGACAGCGAAGACTTGAGTACTGCCTGGTTTCCCATAAGAGGAGGGCTACGGGTCTCCCTGCCTCACCCCCCGTGCCCCCCGGCGATGGGAAACTTCTCAGGGACGATCCTCCTAGTGCCACCTCACCGCCACCTCCACCAGCCCACGAGGAACAAGAGGAAAGGATTGACTCAGTTCCCCTGCCTTTACCGTTGCCGCATCGCGACGCAGCTGAGGCCTCGGGCTCCGCCCCTCCTGTATCAGTCCCTGGCTCGACTTCGTGCAAACCCCCGGATTCCTCGCTCCATTCATAGGGAGTTGACGCAGGGCTTCACCGAAGGAATGTCGTCGACTGATCCTCAAAAGGGGGAGGCATGCCTTATTATATGGGGGCCTTCCTGGCGGTGGGCAATCAAGTGGCGCACCCAGGCTCGAAATGCCTATCAAAGGGAGGGAGGTTCTCCGCAAGCTGAAACAAGAGGTGGTGGCGCTGAAGGAGGAGAAGCAAACTGGGGACTCAAGGAGGAAGCTTCCCAATCTCTGCTAAAACTGGCCCATGAGGGCAGGGAGGGAGCTGAGGCGTACGCGCGAGAACTGGAACAGGCGCATGCCGCTCAAATTAGCCCCAGCTCACTCCTATCAAATCCAAAACATTGGCCTCCCAGGAGGCGGCTCTTACATCCGAGGTGCAGCGAAGAAAACTTGGTGAGTCGGATGCTGCTTGGAGGCAGAAGCTAGGTGAGAGAGAAGACGCCTTGGCTGCGAAGGTTGAAGCGTTGAGCCTTCTCCAAGCCGAGGCTAGCAAGCTCCGCGTGGAGAAAGAATTCTGGAGAAGCAGTTGACATCCAAGGGTTCCAGGATTACGGAACTAGAGGGGGAGGTCCAAGAACTGACTGGGAGATGGCGGGGCGTTTGAGGAGGGGCTTCCAAGGACTCTGACCCAGGCGTCCTGCGAGAACCCTGACATAATATTTCAACTGCGACCCCACACCATGTTGTCGACGGGAAGGTTCGTGCCCATGGACTTGGATGACTGAACCGCTGTCTCTCACCCGCCACCTTCACCTTCAAGCTTAATTCCTTTATACTTTACCTTTACTTTTGACTTTCTCTGTTAAGCTTGCAATTCTTTGAACCATTCGTACTCTTGCTGCAAATTTGGGTGTTTCGTATGATTGCTTTTGTGCCTTCGCGGTATAAAATTATGCTTATGTGATCTTATCATCGTTCTTTGCCTTCGCGTGCTTCGGTTGTTTTGTTTGTATTATACTCGCTTCTTTCGCTTCGTTGGGCGGCCTGTATGACCGGGAAAGGTCGCGTGCCAACCCTCACGCCCATGGAGAGGCTCACCTAGTGACGCCGTATCGTCCACGGGGTGTCTCTAACACCGAAACGGTTCTCTCCTTGATCCTTAGCCCCGGTGCCCACGCCTAAGGAGAGGCCTGCTACAGCAGCCGTATCGTCCCCGGGTGTCTAAAACGTCGAGTGCTTTGGGGGGGGTCGTTCCCTCTATGGTCTTTCTTTCCATAGGTATCGGGGAACACCCTGCCAGCAATTCGCTGGCGTTTGGCGGTCTTATCTCCCTCCACAGTTTCCTACCCGTGGGTATCGGGGAGATGACGCCAGCAACTAACTCTGCCCCCTTCAATTCGTCTCCCTCCACAGTCTTTCCTACCTGTGGGTATCGGGGAGGCGACCCTGCTGATATGGGTTGGCGACGCCCGCGACGTCTCATGCTGGCGTCGTCCTTTATGTCATTCCAGCGACGCCTCGGGCGTCTCATGCTAGTGTCGCCTTGGGCGTCGTCCCTAACTTGACATTGACTTTGACCTTGGGCTTGGTCGATGCCTGGGGGCAGCGAAGAGCTCGAGGCCCTCCCGATCTTCCACGAGGCGCTCCCTGTATAGCTGATGAGACGTTCAGTCATTCAACTTGATCCACGTGGCGCTTTCTGTATGGCTGATGGGACATCCAGTCATTCGATTTGGTCCTGACTCCTACTGTGCCCCTGATCCCCTTTCGACGGCGCATCGTACCATCAGGTATTCTATTGATACGACGTGTTCTGAGCTTAACCAGGGTGCCAGGGCAACCCTTCCATCTGCTGCCACGTGGCTCGATCGTGCGGTGCATCCATTCGCGTCGTTTGGC
>NW_027174341.1:0-12171 GCF_000499845.2 Phaseolus vulgaris | reverse complement strand
ATAATGTTTATCTTTTAGATATCTCTTCTCCTTGTTCAATTGGTTGTCTTTTATCCAAGGATGATGAGTATTGGCTTTGACATAGAAGAATTGCTCACATTCACATGAATCACTTGAACAAGTTAATTTCTTAAGATCTTTGTGATTGGGATGCCCAAGCTCAAGTTTGGAGAATGACCATATTTAATGAAGCTTGCCAAAATGGTAAACAAGTGAAAAACTCTTTTAAAATAAAAAATGTTGTTTCTTCTTTAAAACCTCTTGAGCTATTACATGGATCTTTTTGGACCTTCAAGAACCATGAACCTTAGTGGCAACCATGAACCTCTTGAGCTACTTCACATGGATCTTTTTTGGACTTCATAAGAAGTGTCACAGAGGTGAATTCCAAAATGAATTCAGCAAGTTTTGTGAGAAGATGGGAATTCTGCACAATTTTTCAGCTCAAAGAATTCCACAACAGAATGGTGTAGTGGAAAGGATGAACAGATCCCTTGAAGAACTAGCTAGAACAATGATAAGTGAATCTTCTCTTCCCTAGTATTTTTGGGCTGATGCTGTTAGCACTTCATGCTATGTGATGAATAGAGTGTTAATTAGGCCAATTCTGAAGAAGACTCCTTATGAACTCTTCAATGGAAGGAAACCAAATATCAATCACCTCATAAGTTGCAGTTGTTTTGTTCTCAACAATGGAAAGGAAAACCTAGGGAAATTTGATGAAAAAGCTAATCACGTGGATCACAAAAGCATTCAAATCTCGAAGAACAGTGTTGAAGGGATAGCAGAACATCAGTTTGGAGAAGCTGGACATCTGTGCAGAAAAACAACCGGTTGATTGCTCGAAATAACCGATTGAAATTCTGCAGCAGAGTGAGTTGCCCAAAGAATGTAGGATTCCTAGAGATCTGTCAGTGGGAGAACATCATTGGGCAGATAAAGGAAGGTGTCTCTACATGTAGCTCTATCTCAAACTTCTGCAGGCACACTGCTTTTGTCTCTCAAATTGAAGCAAAAATTGATGAAGCTCTCAAGAATGAAAAATGGGTGAAGCTATGCATGAAAAGCTGAATCAGTTTGCAAGGAATGAGGTATGGTTTCTTGTCCCTAAAACAGTTGAAAAGAACATCATTGGTTCGAAGTGGGTGTTCAAAACAAACTGGATGAGATGGTGTGATCACAAGGAACAAAGCAAGGCTAGTTGCCAAAGGCTACAATCAAGAGAGGGAATTGATTATGGTGAAACCTTTGCCCTTGTTGCAAGATTGGAAGCTGTGAGGTTGCTGTTGGCTTTTGCATGTATGAGTGGTTTTAAACTCTTTCAAATGGATGTCAAGAGTGCTTTTTTAAATGGCTACATCAATGAGGAAGTGTATGTGGATCAACCACCGGGCTTTGAAGATCACAATATCCCAATAATGTCTTCAAGCTGAAAAAGGCTTTGTATGGGTTGAAGCAAGCTCCAAGGCAGTGGTATGAAAGGCTTAGCAACTTCCTTTTGTCACATGGCTATGAAAGGGAATGATTGACAAGACTCTCTTCATCAAAAAGTCAAATTCTGAAATTATCCTTGTGCAAATCTATGTTGATGACATCATCTTTGGTGCTACACAAGATAGTTTGTGTGAAGAATTTGTGGCTACTATGAAAGGTGAGTTTGAAATGTCTATGATGGGAGAACTGTCTTTCTTATTGGATTGCAGGTTAAGAAAACAAAGGATGGAATCTTCTATGCCAATCAAAGTATTGTAAAGAGATCCTCAAGAAATTTGAAATGGAGAGTTGCAAGGAAGCAAGCACACCTATGCCATCAAGCTGCTACATGGATGCAAATGCTGCTGGAAAATGGGTAGATCAAACAAAATACAGAGGTTTGATTGGCTCTTGCTTTATCTAACAACAAGTAGACCGAACATTATGTTTGCAGTATGTCTTTGTGCAAGATATCAAGCAAATCCAAAGGAATCACACTTCAAAACTGCAAAGAGAATTCTGAAATATCTCAAAGGAACATCAATTGTTGGGTTATGGTATCTTTCTCACTCTCCTATTCATTTAATTGGCTATACAGATTCTGATTTTGCAGGATGCAAGCTAGATAGGAAAAGCACAAGTGGCACTTGCCACCGTCTTGGTTCAAGCCTCATCTCATGGCATAGCAAGAAGCAAGCTTGTGTGGCTCTCTCTACTGCTGAGGCTGAGTACATAGTTGTTGGAAGCTGTTGTGCACAAATCCTATGGCTCAAACAACAACTTGCAGACTTTGGATTGCAAATCAGCAAGGTCCCTTTGATGTGTGACAATACAAGTGTTATCAATCTTACCAAAAATCAGATTCAACACTCAAGAACTAAGCATATTGAGATACGCCATCATTTCATCAGGGATCATGTGAGCAATGGGGATTGAAGTGAAGTTTATTGAGACAAAACTGCAGCTAGCTGATATCTTCACAAAACCACTACCAAAAGAGAGGTTCTTCTTTTGCGAAATGAGTTAGGTATCCTTGATCTTCAAAATCTTTCATAAATATGTTTAATACCTGTTAGAGTCTATATGTGAAGACAAATAGGGGGAATTGATTGGTTCTTGTGTATCTTTCTCTAGAATGTTTAAAACTGCTGAAATCTTTGATATCATATCTGTTTCTTCTTCTGCTGATAGAAACAACCAATTGTTTCGTGTAAACAACCGATTGTTTTTCTGGAATATTGTTTTCAACATGTAAAAATCTAACCTGCTGCGGTAGGAAATATTGGATTGTATATATGTTGCTTTTTACAGGAACTGCTTCAAATTCAATCAAAACCAACACAAGCAACCAGGGATTTGTCTTCATCAAATAGGGGGAGATTGTTGAATCAAGTGTGTTCAAGCTTTGAAGAATCCAAATCCTTTGAAGTTTGATGGAAGGCTGGATGTGCTTACTGTTGCTGAGTTGTTTTAGAATAAGATCTCGGGTAGATTATTTGTGTAAATCCACTCTTGATTGAATCCAAAGCTTAAGCATTCTCAAACCTTTTAATTGAAAGTGTTTTTCAAACTAAGTGAAAAACAATCTGTTGTTTTGTCGAAACAACCGATTGTTTTATACTTAGGTGTTTTGAGAAAGGATGAAAATTGTTTTTGATGGTTGACTTGCTGCCAAACCAAAACAACCGATTGATTCGAGCACTCAACCGATTGTTTGTTTTGGGACCATAACAAAAAACTGTTTTGTGCTTTGACTGAGCTTGAAATGATTTTATAACTGAATACGCTCCAGTTTTAAATGCTTTGACCAGTCTTTGAAAGCAATAAAGAGTTTGTTCAGATTATGTAACAAACAATAACTGAGATTTAATCAAAGGAAAACATATTTGATTTTTTCACTAATTTTGCTTTTGAAGAGTTGAAGATTGCTTTGAGATTGCTTTGATCAAAAGAGTGTGGAATAGGATTTTCCTCTTGTATTGATTTCAGATCTTTCTGTAACAAGTGTAATCCTTTTGTACTTTGTGTAAACTTTGTGTGTGAAGCTGAGAAGTGTTGTGTGCTCTTGAGGTTGTCAAAATCAACATTCTTGGTGGTGTTTGTGCTGAGCCAAAGGAAGTGTGTGTCTTGAGGGGATCAAGGTCACTTCTTTGGTGGTGTTGTAAGTAATCTAGGTTTGGTTACTTAGTGGATTCCCCCAGTGGTTTATGGGAAGACTAGATGTAGCTCTTGGTTTAAGAGTGAACCAATATAAACTTGTGTGTGTAATATCTCTATCTCTTGAACTCTTTAATTTCAGTTTATATTTGTGAACTGGTATAAACAACCGATTGTTTCTGCGAAACAACCGATTGTTTTTCTGGTGTTGGGCTAAATTGATTTGTGTTTTTGGCAAATTGAATTTTGAATCAAGTTTTCTCCAAGGAATTTCATTCTAGACTAAAAATTTTGCGAAAACCCTCGTTAAACGATTCACCCCCTCTAGTTTAAAGCCATACATTCTAACACAGGTAAGGGAAGCTAGTCTTATTATTTTCAATAAAACCCTAGGTTAGAAGATTTTGGATGTGGAGGTGACGTGGTCTCCAATTCCAATTGTTTTCCTTGCAAGATTGTCTCTTTTGAAGAGTAAAGTAATATATTGACTGAAATGGTTGATTTTGAATATTTTATATTGATTTTAAGGTGAATTATTTGTTAAGAGTGTTTGTGATTGAGAATTGAAAGTGTTTGAATGATAATATAAATGAGTTGAATTGTTTTTTTTAATATTTTGTTGAATTACTTAAGTGAGATGTTTGATGAGAAGTGGTTGTTTGATTTTAGATGATGATTGATTTAAAGAGCATATATTTGGAATTAATTATGTGTTTAAGTAAAGTTTGAGATATATTTGGATTGTGAAGAAAGTTTAAATATGATGTGTTTTTGATGGTTGACTTGCTGCCAAACCAAAACAACCGATTGATTCGAGCACTCAACCGATTGTTTGTTTTGGGACCATAACAAAAAACTGTTTTGTGCTTTGACTGAGCTTGAAATGATTTTATAACTGAATACGCTCCAGTTTTAAATGCTTTGACCAGTCTTTGAAAGCAATAAAGAGTTTGTTCAGATTATGTAACAAACAATAACTGAGATTTAATCAAAGGAAAAACATATTTGATTTTTCACTAATTTTGCTTTTGAAGAGTTGAAGATTGCTTTGAGATTGCTTTGATCAAAAGAGTGTGGAATAGGATTTTCCTCTTGTATTGATTTCAGATCTTTCTGTAACAAGTGTAATCCTTTTGTACTTTGTGTAAACTTTGTGTGTGAAGCTGAGAAGTGTTGTGTGCTCTTGAGGTTGTCAAAATCAACATTCTTGGTGGTGTTTGTGCTGAGCCAAAGGAAGTGTGTGTCTTGAGGGGATCAAGGTCACTTCTTTGGTGGTGTTGTAAGTAATCTAGGTTTGGTTACTTAGTGGATTCCCCCAGTGGTTTATGGGAAGACTAGATGTAGCTCTTGGTTTAAGAGTGAACCAATATAAACTTGTGTGTGTAATATCTCTATCTCTTGAACTCTTTAATTTCAGTTTATATTTGTGAACTGGTATAAACAACCGATTGTTTCTGCGAAACAACCGATTGTTTTTCTGGTGTTGGGCTAAATTGATTTGTGTTTTTGGCAAATTGAATTTTGAATCAAGTTTTCTCCAAGGAATTTCATTCTAGACTAAAAATTTTGCGAAAACCCTCGTTAAACGATTCACCCCCTCTAGTTTAAAGCCATACATTCTAACACAGGTAAGGGAAGCTAGTCTTATTATTTTCAATAAAACCCTAGGTTAGAAGATTTTGGATGTGGAGGTGACGTGGTCTCCAATTCCAATTGTTTTCCTTGCAAGATTGTCTCTTTTGAAGAGTAAAGTAATATATTGACTGAAATGGTTGATTTTGAATATTTTATATTGATTTTAAGGTGAATTATTTGTTAAGAGTGTTTGTGATTGAGAATTGAAAGTGTTTGAATGATAATATAAATGAGTTGAATTGTTTTTTTTTTAATATTTTGTTGAATTACTTAAGTGAGATGTTTGATGAGAAGTGGTTGTTTGATTTTAGATGATGATTGATTTAAAGAGCATATATTTGGAATTAATTATGTGTTTAAGTAAAGTTTGAGATATATTTGGATTGTGAAGAAAGTTTAAATATGATGTGTTTTTGATGGTTGACTTGCTGCCAAACCAAAACAACCGATTGATTCGAGCACTCAACCGATTGTTTGTTTTGGGACCATAACAAAAAACTGTTTTGTGCTTTGACTGAGCTTGAAATGATTTTATAACTGAATACGCTCCAGTTTTAAATGCTTTGACCAGTCTTTGAAAGCAATAAAGAGTTTGTTCAGATTATGTAACAAACAATAACTGAGATTTAATCAAAGGAAAAACATATTTGATTTTTTCACTAATTTTGCTTTTGAAGAGTTGAAGATTGCTTTGAGATTGCTTTGATCAAAAGAGTGTGGAATAGGATTTTCCTCTTGTATTGATTTCAGATCTTTCTGTAACAAGTGTAATCCTTTTGTACTTTGTGTAAACTTTGTGTGTGAAGCTGAGAAGTGTTGTGTGCTCTTGAGGTTGTCAAAATCAACATTCTTGGTGGTGTTTGTGCTGAGCCAAAGGAAGTGTGTGTCTTGAGGGGATCAAGGTCACTTCTTTGGTGGTGTTGTAAGTAATCTAGGTTTGGTTACTTAGTGGATTCCCCCAGTGGTTTATGGGAAGACTAGATGTAGCTCTTGGTTTAAGAGTGAACCAATATAAACTTGTGTGTGTAATATCTCTATCTCTTGAACTCTTTAATTTCAGTTTATATTTGTGAACTGGTATAAACAACCGATTGTTTCTGCGAAACAACCGATTGTTTTTCTGGTGTTGGGCTAAATTGATTTGTGTTTTTGGCAAATTGAATTTTGAATCAAGTTTTCTCCAAGGAATTTCATTCTAGACTAAAAATTTTGCGAAAACCCTCGTTAAACGATTCACCCCTCTAGTTTAAAGCCATACATTCTAACACAGGTAAGGGAAGCTAGTCTTATTATTTTCAATAAAACCCTAGGTTAGAAGATTTTGGATGTGGAGGTGACGTGGTCTCCAATTCCAATTGTTTTCCTTGCAAGATTGTCTCTTTTGAAGAGTAAAGTAATATATTGACTGAAATGGTTGATTTTGAATATTTTATATTGATTTTAAGGTGAATTATTTGTTAAGAGTGTTTGTGATTGAGAATTGAAAGTGTTTGAATGATAATATAAATGAGTTGAATTGTTTTTTTTTAATATTTTGTTGAATTACTTAAGTGAGATGTTTGATGAGAAGTGGTTGTTTGATTTTAGATGATGATTGATTTAAAGAGCATATATTTGGAATTAATTATGTGTTTAAGTAAAGTTTGAGATATATTTGGATTGTGAAGAAAGTTTAAATATGATGTGATTGAGTGGTGCATTGATATGTTAAATGATGTATGTAATGAGGTTAATGTGTGATCAAGACGTAGTATAAAATTAAAACAAGTGATGTAAAATTATATATGGGTAAAATTAGGGATGTTACAATAAGTGATAAGAGAGTAAAATTAAAACAAGTGATGTAAAGCACATTATGCAAATATATGATTTTGGTTAAAAAGACACTTCCAAAGAACATAAGGGGTCCATCAACATGATTTGGAATGGAATACCCATCATTCAATCCTCTAAGAAACTTGATCACTTGGTCTTGAGTTCTATATTTCTTAATATTATTAGAGGTCTTACAAAAGCACTTAATGTCACATGTACAAACAAAGATTGGACGAAAATCTCAAGTTCATCCCATAAATAATTAGTGACACTCAACTCACCTTTCTTAAGAGATGTGATAGTGTATTGAAGATTTGCAATGTGAAAACAAATCTCCTCAATAAAACCTCTCTCCAAGATCAAACCAAGTGCTTGAAGCAGTGTCTCTTAATATAACACTCTAGCTATGGAAGGAGAGCTCTAAGAACAATAGGTACAACAAAAACACTAATAATAATAAAAAAAGACACATAGCCTAACAAAAAGGTACCAAAAAACAAAAATAACGATATAGTATCTCTCATTACATTACTAACACAAAAGAAATCTAGATGACTGTTCTATATTGTTTGATAATAGACGATAAAATAAATTTTCTATTAAGAAAATACATTATATTATTTTTAAATGAATATAATTATAAAAAACAGTAAAAAGAACAGTAAAATCAACTTAATAATATTTTCGTAAAAACAGTAAAATATTTTCGTAAAAATACCAATATGGTATCTTTGAAATAATAACAATAAAAAGAACAAAATGTTTTATAAAAGTTAAATTTAATAAATGATTTGATTTCAAAATATAAATAATTTTAGCATTAATAAATTATATATATATATAATTTAAAATTTAAAAGATTGTCCATCTCTGAATTCAAGAATATGTTCTTGTTGAAGAAAAGGTAATTGGTTATCAAAATTCAATTCATATTATATGTAATTGTGATTCACTTTTGAGATAAATACCAATTTTCACACTTTAGATTATGTTTTCTTACTTTTGATAGATATAATACTTACTCTATGTTTTAATGTTATTTTAATATTTTACTTTTGATATATCTCCATATGTTAAATGTTATCAATTTGGGGACACGTGGCCCACCAGCGGCCAACGTATTTTCAGGCCTGGTTATGGTTATGTCGGGCTGAATTTTTCTACCCCATCCCATCCCAACCCTTAATAGGCCACGACCCACATATTTTTCAAAATAAAAAATAAAAAATTATTACAATAAATAAATATTAAAATAATAAGTTGATAAATATATTTTAATTCTCATAAACTAAAATAAATAAATAAAATGTAGTTTGTTTGATATAAATTAACATGATATAATTCATATGTAGTCCCGTATGTATTAATATTTATCTAACTTAATAGATACTTCTACATTGTGTTTTATTTTTAAAATTAGTAAATGCAGGATCATCGTATATGTATTGATATTATTATAATATTTATCACACTTTTATAAATACTTTTAAATTATGTTTTTCACTTTTGAAATAAGTAGATGCATTATCATGTATCTTTTTTATGCAACATTAATTATTTATTAGAGATTCTTTTGTTTTTTTTTTAAATTTCATTTTAAAATATATTCTTGTATTTGTTTATTTTTGTAATTTTTATTTATTTTTATATAAACTATGTAAGTTTCTGTTTATTTTATTTTTTTATATAAATTATTTAAGTACTTGTTTTACTTATTGTATAAGATTTTTTTAGTATATGTTTATATAAAAAAATATTTTTATACATAATTGTTCATGTATTTGTTATTATATTAATTTTTTCTTTCTTTTTTTCTACAAAAGTGAGTTTCAACGAGAAATTATTTCTGGAAAAAATTGTTTAACATAGGCTTTGATGTCTCCAAGTCTGTGTGGATTGCTTGAAGACTTTGCTACTACTTGTGTGTGTGGGTTCTGAGTAGTTTGAATTTGTTAATCCACTGTTTGTAGTGATCCAAAGTTGTTTCAATCAAGTTCTTTTGAAAAAGAGTGTTTTCCAAAGAAGTGGAAAAACAACCTGTTGTTTTATCGTTTCAATCGATTGTTGTGTTTTCAATTAGTTGATTTTTTAAAATCCTTAACATAATTTGTTAAATCTGTTTTAAATTATTCAAAACTGATTTGGCTCTTGCTTTAAATGTTGTTGACAACTATTTGGAGTTTAAATAATCTATTTTACGCTCTTGGTTGTTAAGAATGAAATTATCACTTTCAAATCAGTTTTCTCCAAGATTGCTTCAAGCTTTTGAATTCTTTTAAGAGTGGAATATGATTGCTTTGTATTTTTCAATTGAATATGTGATTGTATCAGGTGTGTTCATTTCTTTTCTCTCTTGATTACTGTTAATCTATAAGAATTGGTGTGTGCAAATCTAGAGGGTGTTCTGATCTGTGGTGTGTGGCTTGCCAAAGGAGGTGTGTGTTCTTGAAGGGTTCAAGATCACCTTTTTGGTGTGTGGTTTGTAATCAAGGTTTTTGATTGCTTAGTGACATACTCAGAGGTTTCTGGGAACTGGATGTAGCTCTTGGATAAGAGTGAACCAATATAAATTTGTTGTTTGATCCTTCTATCCCTTATCTCCTTTAAATTTGTTTAGTTTTGTTTTTTATTAACTGTTGATAAAAACAACCGGCTGATTCGAATAAACAACCGATTGATTTTTTGGAAACCTTTAAAAACATATTTGTTTCTTGGTTGAACTGGTTTCTTCTTCTTCTTCTTCTTTGATTCTTCATTGGCCTTCACCCCACTTTCAATATTTGCGAAAATCTTTTAAAAAAAATTCACCCCCTCTTGTTTAAGGCTTAAATTCTAACAAAATTTTCATAAATTTCTTGCACACCAAGGCTATTCTCTTTCCAGATTTGTGAAATTTTTCCCTAGTTTTTGTGATTTTATTCTAAGTTCATATTACGCTGAAAAATTCCAAAACAATTCACACGAGTTCTTTCGTATGTTGTTTGTATCCAGTCAGGGAGGCACGTCCAGAAACCAAACACAAAAAAGATATAAGGAAGAAAAGTCATGACGTTTTTTCTTTCGGAAAGTTCTCAAATTAAGTTCGCTCTCGGAATTGGACCCATTACGCCTTATTCCTTGGGTATTTTCATCTCAAATTTTTACCAAACATTCCTTATTGTGTTTCCTGAGTTGTGGCTGAGATTTTAGCCTCAACTTCCTTCCACAAGATTCGCAAAAAATAAAATAAAATTATTCATCACTCTCAGGGTTGAGAAGAAGGTTCACTTATGTCTGAAATTGTTTGATTTAGTGGTTTCTGGGAAGACTGAATGTAGCTCTTGGTTTAAGAGTGAGCCAGTATAAACTTGTGTGTGCAATCTCTCTATCCCTTGAACTCTTTAATTTTAGTTTATATTTGTGAACTGGTATAAACAACCGATTGTTTTTCTGGTGGTGTGCTAAATTGCTTTGTGTTTTTGGCAAACTGAATTCTGAATCAAGTTTTCTCCAAGGAATTTCATTTTAGACTAAAAAGTTTGCGAAAACCCTCTTTAAACCATTCACCCCCACTCTAGTTTAAAGCCATACATTCTAACAATTGGCATCAAGAGTTTGGTACTTGAAAGATACTAAAGTTTGATCCGAAAAATATTTTTCAATGGCTGGAAACTATCTTTCGAGGAAGGTGCTTCAATCAACAAACCACCTTTATTTTGTGGTTTGGACTATAAGTATTGGAAGGCTAGAATGAAATCTTTGTTGAATCCATTGATCAAGGAATTTGGGATTCAATCAAAAATGGCCCTTTCATTCCAAGCTTAAAAAGAATGGATCTTTTATTGCAAACCTTGGTCCCAATGGACCAATGAAGAATGTAAGATGGCCAAGCTTGATTGTACTGCTCAAATAATAATAGCTTCTGCACTGGGATACTAATGAGTTTTTCAGGATATCAAAATGCAAATTTGCTAAGAGATGTGGGACACACTCAAAGCTACTCATGGGAGATCAATGAATCAAAGGAAGTAAGGTCAAGAAGTCAAGCACGAAGGAAAAGGAGGTAAAACAGAAAAAGCCTCAACCTCTGCTTCATGGCTAAAAAGGAAGATGATTCAAGCAGTATAAGTTCCTCTAACTCCTCAAATTCTGAAAATTACAGTCAATTGCTTCAAGCTTTTCAAGAAACACATGAAGAAGCTAACCGATTGACCCTCTTGAACAACCGGTTAAAGGGAATGAACAACTGGCTTGAAAACAAAGTCAAAACACTGGAAGAGGAATTGGAAAATTCAAAACAGATTTTGAAAACCTTGAAATATTTACAAAAACTCTTCTTGCAAGTGTGATACTCTTATTTTGTGAAAATTGCGAAAATCTTGAAAAGAAAGTTCATTATCTTTTTAAAACTGTGGATAAGCTTTCTAAAGGTCAATCCAACTTTGAGAATGTCTTGGCATCTCAAAACTGTGTTTTTGGAAAAGCTGGATTTGGGTTTTAACCCATAGAACAAGCAAGATAGATTTTCAAAGTCATTTTCGAAACTGTCAGAAAAACAACCGATTGATCTGTCGAAACAACCGGTTGTTACATGCTTCTACTGCATGAAAAGAGGCCATTCTGTCAGATTCTATAAAATCAGAAAATACGATGTTCTTAGGGGCTTTATGAAGTGGATTCCCAAGTGTAGTAAAGGTTCAAATGATGAATGTAAACCAAATGGACCCACATTCATAAGGGGACTAAATCTTTGTACTTGAAAATCTTCTTTGTAGGAACCTTGGAGGAGAGCATGCAACAATGGTACCTGGACAGTGGTGCTTAAAGCACATGACTGGGGAAAAATCAAGGTTTCTAAGCATCTTTCTTTAAGCAAGAAGGGGACGTTACCTATGGGGACAACAACAAGAGGAGGATTCTTGGAAGAGGATCCGTAGGAGACAAAGATATCTTGGTCATCCATGATGTTCTCTATGTAGAAGGTTTACAGCAACAATCTGTTAAGCATTAGTCAATTGTGAGACAAAGGATATCAGATTATCTTCAAAACAAACTCCTGTGAAATTTGTCTTCCCAACACAAAAGAGGTAATGTTGATTGGTAAGAGAATCA
>NW_027174340.1:0-12271 GCF_000499845.2 Phaseolus vulgaris | reverse complement strand
TGTGTGAAACTGTTTGATTTTTTTCGTGGGTGTACTCATCCGTTTGACCTAAAATTTAGCGCTTTTTGTCCCAAATTCAGTGGAGATTCTTGGGTGGAATTTTAGGAAAAAATTATTCCAAGAGGATTTTTCAGAATTTTGTGCAAACCCAGGCTATCCTCTACCGAAACTTGTGAATTTCGGCCTAATTTCTGCAATTTCATTCTGGGTCCGTATCGCGCTGAAAAAAATTCACACGAGCACTTTCGTATCTTGTTTGCACCCAGGAATGGGGCACGTCATAAACGAATCACAAAAAGAAGATACGGGGAAGAAGCAAGGACGTTTTGTTTTTCGGAAAACCGGTTTTGTTCACTCTCGGTCTGGGACTTATACACCTCACTCCTTGGGTATTTTGGTGTAAAATTTTTACCAAACATGCGTCACTGTGTCTATTGAGTTTTGGCTGAGGTTTGAGCCCCAGATTCGTCCCACAAGATTGGCAATAAATTTTTTATTCGCCACTGCCAGGGCTGAAAGGAAGGTTCGTTTGTGTGTAAACTGATTGATTTTTTTCGTGGGTGAATACTCATTCGTTTCACCTGAAATTTGTCGCGTTTTGTCCCAAATTCAATGGAGATTCTTGGGTGGATTTCAGGAAAAAACTATTTTGGGAGAATTTTTCAAAAAAAAATTTCACACCAAGGCTATCCTGTACCGAAACTTGTGACATTCCGGCCTTATTTCTGCAATTTCATTCTGGGTCCGTATCCGCTGAAAAAAATTCACACGAGCACTTTCGTATCTTGTTTGCACCCAGGAATGGAGGCATGTCCATAAACGAATCACAAAAAGAAGATACGGGGAAGAAAAGCAGGACGTTTTGTTTTCGCAAAACCGGTTTTGTTCACTCTCGGTCTGGGACTTACTACGCGTCACTCCTTGGGTATTTTGGTCTGAAATTTTTACCAGAGATTCGTCGCTGTGTCTATTTAGTGTTGGCTCAGGTTTGAGCCCAGATTCGTCCCACAAGATTGGCAATAAATTTTTTATTCGTCACTGCCAGGGCTTAATGGAAGGTTCGTTTGTGTGTCAAACTGTTTGATTTTCTTCGTGGGTGAATACTCATTCGTTTGAACTGAAATTTGTCCATTTTTGTCCCAAATTCAGTGGAGATTCTTGGGTGGAATTTGAGGAAAAAACTATTCCGGGAGAATTTTTCAGAAATTTTGTGCAAACCAAGGCTATCCACTACCAAAACTTGTGAAGTTCTGGCCTAATTTTTGCAATTTCATTCTGGGTCCGTATCGCGCTGAAAAAAATTCACACGAGCACTTTCGTATGTTGTTTGCACCCAGGCAAGGAGGCACGTCCATAAATGAATCACAAAAAGAAGATAAGGGGAAGAAAAGCCAGGACGTTTTGTTTTCGCAAAACCGGTTTTGTTCACTCTCGGTCTGGGACTTACTACGCGTCACTCCTTGGGTATTTTGGTCTGAAATTTTTACCAAACATTCGTCACTGTGTCTATTTAGTTTTGGCTGAGGTTTGAGCCCCAGATTTGTCCCATAAGATTGGCAAATAAATTTTTAATTAGTCTCTGCCAGGGTTGAAAGGAAGGTTCGTTTGTGTGAGAAACTGTTTGATTTTTTTCGTGGGTGAATACTCATCCGTTTGACCTGAAATTTGTCGCGTTTTGTCCCAAATTCAGTGGAGATTCTTCGGTGCAATTTTAGTAAAAAACTACTCGGGGATAATTTTCAAAAATTTTGTGCAAACCAAGGCTATCCTCTACCGAAACTTGTGAAATTACGGCCTAATTTCTGCAATTTCATTCTGAATCCGTTATCGCGCTGAGAAAAATTCAGAAGAGCAATTTCGTATGTTGTTTGCACCCAGGCAGGAGGCACGTTCATAAACGAATCACAAAAAGGAAGATACGGGGAAGAAAAGCCAGGACGTTTTGTTTCGGAAAATCGGTTTTTTCACTATCGGTCTGGGACTTACTACGCCTCAAACTGATTGATTTTTTTCGTGGGTGAATACTCATTCGTTGACCTGAAATTTGTCCGAGTTTTGTCCCAAATTCAGTGGAGATTCTTGGGTGGAATTTCAGGAAAAAACTATTATGGGAGAATTTTTCAAAAAAAAATTTTCAAACCAAGGCTATCCTCTACTGAAACTTGTGACATTTCCGGCCTAATTTCTGCAATTTTATTCTGGGTCCGTATCGCGCTGAAAAAAATTCACACGAGCAATTTCGTATCTTGTTTGCACCCAGGAATGGAGGCACGTCCATAAACGAATCACAAAAGAAGATACGGGGAAGAAAAGCCAGGACGTTTTGTTTTCGGAAAACCGGTTTTGTTCACTCTCGGTCTGGACTTACTACGCGTCACTCCTTGGGTATTTTGTCTTGAAAACCAGACATTCGTCACTGTGTCTATTTAGTTTTGGCTGAGTTTTGAGCAAGGACGTCCACAAGATGAAGCAAAAATTTTTTTTCGGAAAACCGGTTTTGTTCACTCTCGTTGGGACTTACTCGCCTTACTCCTGGGTATTGGTCTAATTTTACCAGACATCTCCTGTTCAGTTTGGCTGAGTTGAGCCCCAGATTCGTCCACAAGATTGGCAATAAATTTTTATTCGTCACTGCCAGGGCTGAAAGGAAGGTTCGTTGTGTGTGAAACTGTTTGATTTTTTCGTGGGTGAATACTCATCCGTTTGACCTGAAATTGTCGCGTTTGTCCCAAATTCAGTGGAGATTCTTGGGTGGAATTTCAGGAAAAAACTATTCCGGGAGAATTTTCAGAAATTTTGTGCAAACCAAGGCTATCCTCTACCGAAACTTGTGAAATTCCGGCCTAATTTCTGCAATTTCATTCTGGGTCCGTATGCGCTGAAAAAAATTCACACAAGCACTTTCGTATGTTGTTTGCACCCAGGCAAGGAGGCACGTCCATAAACGAATCACAAAAGAAGATACGGGGAAGAAAAGCCAGGACGTTTGTTTTCGGAAAACCGGTTTTGTTCACTCTCGGTCTGGGACTTACTACGCCTTACTCCTTGGTATTTGGTCTGAAATTTTACCAGACATTCGTCACTGTGTCTATTGAGTTTTGGCTGAGGTTTGAGCCCCAGATTCGTCCCACAAGATGGCAATAAATTTTTATTCGTCACTGCCAGGGCTGAAGGAAGGTTCGTTTGTGTGTGAAACTGTTTGATTTTTTCGTGGGTGAATACTCATCCGTTTGACCTGAAATTTGTCGCGTTTGTCCCAAATTCAGTGGAGATTCTTGGGTGGAATTTCAGGAAAAAACTATTCCGGGAGAATTTTCAGAAATTTTGTGCAAACCAAGGCTATCCTCTACCGAAACTTGTGAAATTCCGGCCTAATTTCTGCAATTTCATTCTGGGTCCGTATGCGCTGAAAAAAATTCACACAGCACTTTCGTATGTTGTTTGCACCCAGGCAAGGAGGCACGTCCATAAACGAATCACAAAAGAAGATACGGGGAAGAAAAGCCAGGACGTTTTGTTTTCGGAAAACCGGTTTTGTTCACTCTCGGTCTGGGACTTACTACGCCTTACTCCTTGGGTATTTTGGTCTGAAATTTTACCAGACATTCGTCACTGTGTCTATTGAGTTTTGGCTGAGGTTTGAGCCCCAGATTCGTCCCACAAGATTGGCAATAAATTTTTTATTCGTCACTGCCAGGGCTGAAAGGAAGGTTCGTTTGTGTGTGAAACTGTTTGATTTTTTTCGTGGGTGAATACTCATCCGTTTGACCTGAAATTTGTCGCGTTTTGTCCCAAATTCAGTGGAGATTCTTGGGTGGAATTTCAGGAAAAAACTATTCCGGAGAATTTTTCAGAAATTTGTGCAAACCAAGGCTATCCTCTACCGAAACTTGTGAAATTCCGGCCTAATTTCTGCAATTTCATTCTGGTCCGTATTGCGCTGAAAAAAATTCACACAGCACTTTCGTATGTTGTTTGCACCCAGGCAAGGAGGCACGTCCATAAACGAATCACAAAAGAAGATACGGGAAGAAAAGCCAGGACGTTTTGTTTTCGGAAAACCGGTTTTGTTCACTCTCGGTCTGGGACTTACTACGCCTTACTCCTTGGGTATTTGGTCTGAAATTTTTACCAGACATTCGTCACTGTGTCTATGAGTTTTGGCTGAGGTTTGAGCCCCAGATTCGTCCCACAGATTGGCAATAAATTTTTATTCGTCACTGCCAGGGCTGAAAGGAAGGTTCGTTTGTGTGTGAAACTGTTTGATTTTTTCGTGGGTGAATACTCATCCGTTTGACCTGAAATTTGTCGCGTTTTGTCCCAAATTCAGTGGAGATTCTTGGGTGGAATTTCAGGAAAAACTATTCCGGGAGAATTTTTCAGAAATTTTGTGCAAACCAAGGCTATCCTCTACCGAAACTTGTGAAATTCCGGCCTAATTTCTGCAATTTCATTCTGGGTCCGTATGCGCTGAAAAAAATTCACACAGCACTTTCGTATGTTGTTTGCACCCAGGCAAGGAGGCACGTCCATAAACGAATCACAAAAGAAGATACGGGGAAGAAAAGCCAGGACGTTTTGTTTTCGGAAAACCGGTTTTGTTCACTCTCGGTCTGGGACTTACTACGCCTTACTCCTTGGGTATTTGGTCTGAAATTTTACCAGACATTCGTCACTGTGTCTATTGAGTTTTGGCTGAGGTTTGAGCCCCAGATTCGTCCCACAAGATTGGCAATAAATTTTTATTCGTCACTGCCAGGGCTGAAAGGAAGGTTCGTTTGTGTGTGAAACTGTTTGATTTTTTCGTGGGTGAATACTCATCCGTTTGACCTGAAATTTGTCGCGTTTTGTCCCAAATTCAGTGGAGATTCTTGGGTGGAATTTCAGGAAAAAACTATTCCGGAGAATTTTCAGAAATTTTGTGCAAACCAAGGCTATCCTCTACCGAAACTTGTGAAATTCGGCCTAATTCTGCAATTTCATTCTGGGTCCGTATTGCGCTGAAAAAAATTCACACAAGCACTTTCGTATGTTGTTTGCACCCAGGCAAGGAGGCACGTCCATAAACGAATCACAAAAGAAGATACGGGAAGAAAAGCCAGGACGTTTTGTTTTCGGAAAACCGGTTTGTTCACTCTCGGTCTGGGACTACTACGCCTTACTCCTTGGGTATTTGGTCTGAAATTTTACCAGACATTCGTCACTGTGTCTATGAGTTTTGGCTGAGGTTGAGCCCCAGATTCGTCCCACAAGATTGGCAATAATTTTTATTCGTCACTGCCAGGGCTGAAAGGAAGGTTCGTTTGTGTGTGAAACTGTTTGATTTTTCGTGGGTGAATACTCATCCGTTTGACCTGAAATTTGTCGCGTTTGTCCCAAATTCAGTGGAGATCTGGGTGGAATTTCAGGAAAAAACTATTCCGGGAGAATTTTCAGAAATTTGTGCAAACCAAGGCTATCCTCTACCGAAACTTGTGAAATTCCGGCCTAATTCTGCAATTTCATTCTGGTCCGTATGCGCTGAAAAAATTCACACAAGCACTTTCGTATGTGTTTGCACCCAGCAAGGAGGCACGTCCATAAACGAATCACAAAAAGAAGATACGGGAAGAAAAGCCAGACGTTTTGTTTTCGGAAAACCGGTTTGTCACTCTCGTCTGGACTACTACGCCTTACTCCTTGGTATTTGGTCTGAAATTTTACCAGACATCTCACTGTGTCATTGAGTTTTGGCGAGGTTGAGCCCCAGATTCGTCCCACAAGATGGCAATAAATTTTTTCGTCACTGCCAGGGCTGAAAGGAAGGTTCGTTGTGTGTGAACTGTTGATTTTTTCGTGGGTGAATACTCATCCGTTTGACCTGAAATTGTCGTTTTGTCCCAAATTCAGTGGAGATTCTTGGGCGGAATTTCAAGAAAAAACTATTGATGAGAATCAAATAAAGGAGGCTTTTATTAATGGAGGAAGAGGACATCCACCCTCACATTTGAAGTTCTTCGTTCTAGTCTTCTCAAAATTAAAAGAAGACATAAAATAAAGATGAGGCCCAAGCCCAAACCCAAGAAGGCCAAAGCCCAAAGAGCCCAAGTCCATCCTATGAGGGGCAAGGCCAAGCTTTGAAATACTCTTGTATCGTTTTAGGAGGTGTGGTTATTAAATAAAGGAGTGTGAAAATGTAAAATAAAGTCACATTGTCCATGTGACTTAGGAGAGTGGTGTAGGTATAGTTTTTAGGAAGTGTCGTAGTAGAAAAAGGTCACACTTTCCATGTGACTTGTTTTTTGGTGGGAATTTCAAATGAGTTTATTTGAATTTTCCCACCTATTTTTCAGCACTTATAGGCTATAAATAAAGGTGCTTAGCTTGTACAATTCAGATTTGAATTTTGATTAGAGAAACTATACTCAATTTTTGAGAGAGCATTGGAGAGCTTTGTGCCTTCTTCACTAGTCTTCTCTTGATGGTTCCATGGTTACCTCAAGTGGCGGCTTGCACACTCATCTAGGAGTCTCCATCCTTCTAGTGGCGTGATCATCCAACCATACATCCATCTTCATGAGCTTTCTCCTCTCCTTCCTTCCTTCTCTTTTGATATTCATGTTTTAAGCTTGTGTTCTTGTGTTTTGGTTCGGCTAGTTCATTTTCCAGCAGCTGTTCTTCTTTTTTTTCATGTTTTGGTTCGGTACTTTTAAATTTCCAGCACTCCTTTTCAGCTTTCTTGCCTTTTAATTCATTTTAATCGGTTCAATTCTGTTCTTAGCCTTTTCTATTCGGTCCATTTGCTTTTCCTCTCATTTTGTTCGGTTCAATTTGACAATATGTGGAACTTCCATATGAGTTTGGATTTGGTGCTAGTTTTGGTGAGTTCTTGACTTAGAACATTGATCCAATTCTAAGAAAAAGTGCCTAACTATTGTCCAACTCAAGTTGATTCCTAAGAATGTCAACAATCCTTCTCTTCTTTGTTATTGGAATCACATCAACTATTCTGGGAGAATTTTTCAGAAATTTTTTTCAAACCAAGGCTATCCTCTACCGAAACTTGTGAAATTCCGGCCTAATTTCTGCATTTTCATTCTGGTCCGTATCCGCTGAAAAAAATTCACACGAGCACTTTCGTATGTTGTTTGCACCCAAGCAAGGAGGCACGTCCATAACGAATAACAAAAAGAAGATACGGGGAAGAAAAGCCAGGACTTTGTTTTCGAAAAACCGGTTTTTTTTCAGGACTTACTACACCTTACTCCTTGGGTATTTTGGACTGAAATTTTTACCAGACACTCGTCACTGTGACTATTAAGTTTGGCTGAGGTTGAGCCCCAGATTCGTCCCACAAGATTGGCAATAAATTTTTTATTCGTCACTGCCAGAGCTGAAAGGAAGGTTCGTTTGTGTATGAAATGTTTGATTTTTTTCGTTGGTGAATACTCATTCGTTTGACCTGAAATTTGTCGCGTTTTATCCCAATTCACTGGAGATTCTTGGGTGGAATTTCAGGAAAACTATTACGGGAGAATTTTTCAGAAATTTGTGAAACCAAGGCTCCTCTACCGAAACTTGTGAAATTCCAGCCTAATTTTGCAATTCATTCTGGTCCGTATCGCGCTGAAAAAAATTCACACGAGCACTTTTGTATGTTATTTTGCACCCAGGAAAGGTGGCACGTCCATAAACGAATCACAAAAAGTATACGGGGAAGAAAAGCCAAGGACGTTTTTTTTGGAAAACCGGTTTTGTTCCTCTCGGTGGGACTTACTAGCCTACTCCTTGGGTATTTTGGTCTGAAATTTTTACCAAACATTCTCACTGTGTCTATTAGTTTTGGCTGCGTTTGAGCCCTAGATTCTCCCACAGATGGAAATAAATTTTTTTATTCGTACTGCCAGGGCTGAAAGGAAGTTCGTTGTGTGTGAACTTGTTTCATTTTTTCGTGGGTGAATACTCATTCGTTTCACCTGAAATTTGTCGCGTTTTGTCCCAATTCATGCACATTCTTGGATGGAATTTCAGGAAAAAACTATTCTGGGAGAATTTTTCAGAATTTTGTGCAAACCAAGGCTATCCTCTACCGAAACTTGTGAAAATTCGGCCTATTTCTGCAATTTCATTATGGGTCCGTATGCGCTGAAAAAATTCACACAGCACTTTCGTATGTTTTTGCACCAGGCAAGAGGCACATCCATAAACGAATCACAAAAAGAAGATACGGGGAAGAAAAGCCAGGACGTTTTGTTTCCCAAAACCGGTTTTGTTCACTCTCGGTCTGGGACTTACTACGCCTCACTCCTTGGGTATTTTGGTCTGAAATTTTTACCAGACATTCGTCACTGTGTCTATTAGTTTTGGCTGAGGTTTGAGCACCAGATTGTCCCACAAGATTGCAATAATTTTTTATTCGTCACTGCCGGGCTGAAAGGAAGGTTCGTTTGTGTGTGAAACGTTTGATTTTTTTGTGGTGAATACTCATCCGTTTGACTGAAATTTGTCACTTTTTGTCCCAAATTCAGTGGAGATTCTTGGGTTGCAATTTAGGAAAAACTATTCGGGAGAATTTTTCAGAATTTTGTGCAAACCAAGCTATCCTTTACCGAAATTGTAAGTTCCGGCCAATTTATCAATTTCATTCTGGGTCCGTATGGCGCTGAAAAAATTCACACGAGCACTTTCGTATGTTTTGCACCCAGCAAGGAGGCACGTCCATAAACGAATCACAAAAAGAAGATACGGGGAAGAACAGCCAGGAAGTTTTATTTTTGGAAAACCGGTTTTGTTCACTCTCGGTCTGGGACGTACTACGCCTCCCTCCTTTGGTATTTTGGTCTGAAATTTTTACCAGACATTCGTCACTATGTGTATTTTAGTTTTGGCTGATGTTTAAGCCTCAGATTGTCCCACAAGATTGGCAATAAATTTTTTATTCGTCACTGCCATGGCTGAAAGGAATGTTCGTTTGTGTGTGAAACTCTTTGTTTTTTTTCGTGGGTGAATACTCATCCGTTTGAACTGAAATTTTTCGCGTTTTGTCCCAAATTCAGTGGAGATTCTTGGGTGGAATATCAAGAAAAAACTATTCTTGGAGAATTTTTCAGAAATTTTTTTCAAACCAAGGCTATCCTCTACCGAAACTTGTGAAATTCCGGCCTCATTTCTGCAATTTCATTCTAGTCCGTATCGCGCTGAAAAAAATTCACACGAGCACTTTCGTATGTTTTTTGCACCCACACAGGAGGCACTCCATAAACGAATCTCAAAAAGAAGATATGGGGAAGAAAAGCCAGGATGTTTTGTTTTCTGAAAACCGGTTTTGTTCACTCTCGGTCCGGGGCTTACTACGCCTTACTCCTTGGGTATTTTGGTCTGAAATTTTTTCCAAACATTCTTCACTGTGTCTATTGAGTTTTGGCTGAGGTTTGAACCCAGATTCGTCCCACAAGATTGGCAATAAATTTCTTATTCGCCACTGCCAGGGCTAAAAGGAAGGTTCGTTTGTGTGTGAAACTGTTTGATTTTTTTCTTGGGTGAACACTCATCCGTTTGACCTGAAATTTGTCGCATTTTGTCCCAAATTCAGTGGAGATTCTTGGGTGGAATTTCAGGAAAAAACTATTTCGGGAGAATTTTTCAGAAATTTTGTGCAAACCAAGGCTATCCTCTACCGAAACTTATGCAATTCCGGCCTCGTTTCTGCAAGTTCATTCTTAGTCCGTATCGCACTGAAAAAAATTCACACGAGCACTTTCGTATGTTGGTTGCACCCAGGCAAGGAGGCACGTCCATAAACGAATCACAAAAAGAAGATACGGGGAAGAAAAGCCAGGACGTTTTGTTTTCGGAAAAACGGTTTTGTCCACTCTCGGTCTGGGACTTACTACGCCTCACTCCTTGGGTATTTTGGTCTGAAATTTTTACCAGACATTCGTCACTGTGTCTATTGACTTTTGGCTGAGGTTTGAGCCACAAATTCGTCCCACAAGATTCGCAATAAATTTTTTATTCGTCACTGCCAGGGCTGAAAGGAAGGTTCGTTTGTGTGTGAAACTGTTTGATTTTTTTCTTGGGTGAATACTCATCCGTTTGACCTGAAATTTGTCGCATTTTTTTCCAAATTCAGTGGAGATTCTTGGTGGAATTTCAGGAAAAAACTATTCCGGTAGAATTTTTCATAAATTTTGTGCAAACCAAGGTTATCATCTACCGAAACTTATGAAATTCCGGCCTCATTTCTGCAATTTCATTCTTAGTCCGTATCGCGCTGAAAAAAATTCACACGAGCACTTTCGTATGTTGTTTGCACCCAGGCAAGGAGGCACGTCCATAAACGAATCACAGAAAGAAGATACGGGGAAGAAAAGCCAGGACGTTTTGTTTTTGGAAAACCGGTTTTGTTCACTCTCGGTCTGGGACTTACTACGCTTCACTCCTTGGGTATTTTGGTCTGAAATTTTTACCAGACATTCTTCACTATGTCTATTAGTTTTGGTTGAGGTTTGAGCCCAGATTCGTCCCACAAGATTGGCAATAAATTTTTTATTCGTCACTGCCATGCTGAAAGGAAGGTTCGTTTGTGTGTGAAATTCTTTGATTTTTTTCGTGGGTGAATACCATCCGTTTGACCTAAATTTGTCGCGTTTTGTCCCAAATTCAGTGGAGATTCTTGGGTGGAATTTCAGGAAAAAACTATTCTGGGAGAATTTTTCAGAAATTTTGTGCAAACCAAGGTTATCCTCTACCGAAACTTATGAAATTCCGGCCTAATTTCTGTGTTTTCATTTGCGTTCATATTTCGCTGAAAAAATTCACACAAACTTTCATATATTTTTGCACCCAGGTATGTCGGCACGTCCATAAACGAATCACAAAAAGAAGATACGAGCAGGAAAATCCCGGATGTTTGTTTACGGAAAACTGTTTTGTTCACTCTCGGTCTAAGACTTACTACGCCTTACTCCTAGGGTTTTTCATCTGAAATTTTTACCAGACGTTCGTCATTGTGTCTATTGAGTTTGGCGAACTTGAGCACCAGATTCGTCCCACAAGATTGGCAATAAATTTTTTTTATCACTACCAGGGCTGAGAGGAAGGTTAGTTGTGTGTGAAACTGTTTGATTTTTTTCGTGGGTGAATACTCATCCGTTTAACCTGAAATTTGTTGCGTTTTGCCCCAAATTCAGTGGAGATTGTTACGTGGAAGTTTCTGGAAAAAACTACTTCGGGAGAATTTTTCCGAAATTTTCACGCAAACCAAGGCTATCCTCTACCAAAACTTGTGAAATTTCGCCCTACTTTCTGCAGTTTTTATTCTGCGTACGTATTGCACTGAAAAAATTCACACAAGTACTTTCACATGTTGTTTGCACCCAGGTAAAGAGGCACGTCCACAAACGAATCACAAAAAGAAGATACGGAAGAAAAGCCAGGACGTTTTGTTTCTTGAAAACCAGTTTTGTTCACTCTCGGTCTGGGACTTACTACGCCTTACTCCTTGTGTGTTTTGGTCTGAAATTTTTACCAGACGTTCGTCACTGTGTCTATTGAGTTCTGGCGAGACTTGAGCCCCAGACTCGTCCCTCAAGATTGGCAATAAATTTTTTTGATCACTGCCAGGACTGGGAGGAAGGTTCGTGTGTGTGTGAAACTGTTTGATTTTTTTCGTGGGTGAATACTCATCCGTTTGACCTGAAATTTGTCGCGTTTTATCCCGATTCAGTTGAGATTCTTACGTGGAGTTTCTGAAAAACTATTCGGAGAATTTTTCCGAAATTTTCACGCAAACCAAGGCTATCCTCTACCAAAACTTGTGAATTCGCCCTACTTTCTGCAGTTTTATTCTGCGTACGTATTGCACTGAAAAAATTCACACAAGTACTTTCACATGTTGTTTGCACCCAGGTAAGGAGGCACGTCCACAAACGAATCACAAAAGAAGATACGGGGAAGAAAAGCCAAGACGTTTTGTTTCTGGAAAACCGGTTTTGTTCACTCTCGGTCTGGGACTTACTACGCCTTACTCCTTGTGTGTTTTGGTCTGAAATTTTTACCAGACGTTCGTCACTGTGTCTATTGAGTTCTGGCTGAGACTTGAGCCCCAGATTCGTCCCTCAAGATTGGCAATAAATTTTTTTATTGATCACTGCCAGGGCTGGGAGGAAGGTTCGTGTGTGTGTGAAACTGTTTGATTTTTTTCGTGGTGAATACTCATCCGTTTGACCTGATATTTGTCGCGTTTTGTCCCAAATTGAGTGAGATTTTACGTAGAGTTTCTGGAAAAAAC
>NW_027174339.1:0-12285 GCF_000499845.2 Phaseolus vulgaris | reverse complement strand
GAGTTTTGTGAAAAAGATCGTTTGTGATATGCATGTAAAGATTGAATCGTCTTATGAAAATATTTAGGCTTAACTAATTGAATTAAATCATCCTAATGCTCATGCACAGAAAGTCTCTAATTTTTTAAAATCTTTCTTCTACAAAAGGTTTAATTAGTCAGTAGAGATAAACTGCATATCTACAATCCCCTTTAGGACATAGTCTCTTATAAAGTGATGTTTAATTTCCATATGCTTAGCCCTTGAATGCAAAATTGGATTTTTAGATAAAAATATTGCAACATTATTATCACATATAATGGGGATCATTGCTTCATGAACGTCGTAATTCTTGAACCACAATAGTTGTGTACAAAAGAGAGTTGCTGATACATACTTTGCTTTTGCTATGGAGAAAGAAATCATTGCTTGTTTCTTACTAGTCCATGAAGCAAGATTACCTCTGATGAAGTGACATCTTCCACTTGTGCTTTTTCGTTCTACTTTATCTCCAACATAGTCTAAATCATAGAATCTTTGGAGGTTGAACTTTAGAGGCTTAGATTGGAAGTTCCTTTTGTTGAACCAAGTGGTGTTCAAGCTTTGAAGAATCCAAACCCTTTGAAGGATGTTGAAGCCTTGGCTGTGCTTGCTGTTGCTGTGCTGTCCTAGATAGGTTTTGGGGTAGTTTGAGTATTGTAATCCACCTCTTGATTAAATCCAAAGCATAGGCATTCTCAATCTTTTTAAAAGAAAAATGTTTTTCAAACTAAGTTAAAAACAACTGATTGTTTTGTCGAAACAACCGATTGTTTATACTTGGATATTTTTAGAAAAGATTGAAAACTGTTTTTCAAATGGTTGAACTGTTAAAACCAAAACAACTGATTGATTCGATGACACAACCGATTGTTTGTTTTGGTACCATAACAGAAAAAATGTTTTAACTTTAACTGAGCTTTAAATGCTTTAACTGTTTACGCTCCAGCCTTTAAATGCTTTGACCAATCCATAAATGCAAATTAAGAGTTTGTTAAGATTTGATAACAAACAACATGATGCAAATTTCATGAAGGTCTTCTTGAATCATGTAAGAAAATGGTGCGGAAGCTATGAAGGTGTGTGTGCAAGATCCAACTAAGAGTGGTGTTGATCTTGAAGGTGCATGATAGGTATGATTATAGGGAGGTTCGGCCAGCCCAAGGAGAGGTGAAGGAAGTGAAGTTTAGAGCCTAGATTTCTAGGAGAAGCAAAGCTTGGCACAAAATGGCAGCATAACTTTACTCACAATAAACTTGAAAATACAAGGTGTAGGCTCCTCCTTTTATAGGCTAAGGAGGACCATAATGCAACCCTAATGCTAGCCAAATGAAATGTAAATGTGAAGCACATGGGTGCACATGGCACATGGGTGCACAAATGAGCACATGGGGAGGGGTGTGTCTAGTTTTTTATGCTCACCCCCTCCATGGGCTTTCTAGACCGGCCTTGGTAAATTTAGAGGTTTTTTTAGAAACTCTAAGTTTACCTAGGTTGGTGTTTTAGGTGCCAAAATTAATTCTAAGAAAATTACAAATAAAGTTCCTATGCTAATTTTGACAAGAAATTAAAATCTACTCTACACTAGAGTTTATGGCATTTGAACATGTAAAAGAACGTCTTCTTGGATCCTCTTGGCCATAACTCTATGGTTGGCCCAAATCTACCCTTTGGTGGGCTTGCATGTGGGCTTGTGCTTGGGCCTCTTCCATCATCCCCTCCCTCTGAAAATGATTTGTCCTCAAATCCATTGCTTCTTCTTCTTCATGGCTAGGGGAATGGATGTGGCTGGATGGTGTCCATCATCTCCTTCTCCTTGAGAAGATCTATCCTCAGATCTAGAGATTTGATCTCGGATAGCAGCCTCTTGCTTCTTCAACTATGCTTGCCCTCCCGGATCAAACGTCCACCTAGGGGAATTATCAAATAAGCAAATGAGTTAGTTGAAGCAGTTATATACAAATCAATTTTATGAAGTTGCCATTTTTGTTTTTCTTTTTGTTTTTGGCAACTTTTTACAATATTTCTCTTTTGATGGTTGCATGTGTTCTTTAATCCTCTCATGCTTTGGTAAAATTTTCAATGTGGTTACTTGTTCCTTAGGCATAATTCCTTTAGGAAGTGGTAACAACGCAAAAAGAGAAAGAGGACTATGTTCACATACAACTTCAAATGTAGAAATATTAGTAGTCTTGTGGACTACTCTATTGTATGCATGCTCAATAGAAAAAGGGATACTCATCCCAAGAATTGTGGTTGTCTTTCATGGTTTCCCTAGGCATAGTAGCAAGAGCTATGTTTCAATTTTATTTTGACCATTCTTTTGAGGATGATAAGAATTTGAAAGGACAACTTAGTTGCAAGTTTTTCCAAGAGAATCCTCAAATGATGGTTTTTCAAATTTTGGAGCTCTATCCAACACTAAGTTTGAAGAGAAATCATGAAGACTTGTCACTTCTTTAAGGAAGAGTTTATCCATGTCCATGAAAATGGAATCAAAACCTTTTGTTGTCCTAGGAAGATCTAATATGAAATTTAGGCTTATGTCTTCCCAAGGATCATTTGCAAAAGGTGAAGGAGTATAGAGTTCATGAGACATCGCCTTAGATGTATTTTTAAAACACAGAATGTATCTAGGGTAATGTCTTTGAACATCTTTTCTCGGGTGACAATAATTTTCCTTTTAAAAGCTCTAGTGTTTTATCAACTCTAATTTGACCCATGAGTTCTCCTTCATGAAGAATTTCTCTTTTATGTGTGAAGGTAGTCTCATTGATACAACCTTTGTTCATGGAAATTTCAATTCTTTGCAAAGGTTGTCTCAATAAGACATGACAAGTTTCTTTAGGCACTACTTCACATAAAAAATTGTCTTTGTAGATGCCTATAGATGACTTGACCTTCACTTGGTGATATCTTGGCATGTATGTAAAATAATCTACTATATTTTTACCTATGCAAGCCTTTTTTAAGGATTCTTCTTTTTTTTCTAGGCTTGCAAGTGTTCCTTTACAAAAGGTAAGGCTAGGTTGTTCAACTAGAGGTATATTTTCAAATGTATTTTCAACTTTTCCTTCTTGTTGAATGACCTTGTGGGAAGGAACACTCTTCTCCCACGCCTTTTGTTTCCCAAGGGTTTTCTCTTGCTTTTCTATTTTTACATTTTCTTCACTCTCTCTAGCTTCTTTTTCTTGGCTACTATTCTCATCTTTGTCCCTTAAGATCATAGATCTTTCATTTAAACATTGATATGCTAATTGATCATTGCCAAGGTATTCTAAACATGGAATTTCTCTAGCTTGAGTGTGAGAGTTATGCTTGGTTAGGTTTTCTTGTCTCTCTTTCCTAGCTCTCCTAGGGAATTGTTGATGATATTCATTTTTCCTAAGACTTTCTTCCCCAAGATAATCATGATGTTTAGAGCTAGATGCATGAGAATGTAATTTTTTTGAAAATTGAGACTTCTCATTCTTTGCTTTAGTCAAAACATTAAGTTTAGTCTCACTCTCCAATTGTCTATAAGCAATTGATTGCACAGTTTGTGAAACTTCTTTCAAAAGAGTTTTTAAAGATTTTAATTCACTTCCAATAGACTTTGTAGAATGAGAAGAAGAAGACATGGCTAAAGCTTTGTGTATACAAGTATTTTACCTTGAGAAAACTTAGGAAAGTCAAAGAAGGTAGTTTTCCAGGTAAGGGAGGTGAGTCACAAAGGACTACTTAAATACCAAGCCTTTGCCTTAGCCAAAAACTATCCCTCAATGTCTTCACACAAAACTTTCTCTTAGTAAACCACTTAGAACACAATTAAGTTGAGAAATCAAATTTTCAATGAAAGAAAACAATGCAAGCTACTAATCAACAAAGCTAGTCGGTTTAACACAAACTTAACAAAATAACCATGCAAAGCGTCACTAACTAAGCAAAAGAAAAGATAATTACAAACAATTAACAATTGCTAATTAAGAATTCTATACTAGTCGGCCCTAGGTGAGGCTTCTTGGACACTTGGAGCCCTTGAAGACACACTCACCGTCTAAAACGTAATTAAGAGGTAATTAACACAAATTAAGTTGTAAGGAAATTAAGAAAAACTCCCTTTGTTGATCCTCTTTTTGCTAAATGCACTTCCTTGTTGTCTTTGCTTGTTGGTCCTCCAAGTGTTTGTAGTGTTTTTCAAGAAAGCTTGATTCGGCCTTGGCTTTGTTTCCCCTTAGAATGAAGGTCTTAATTCTCCAATTCCAGCACCTATCAAAAGACTAGACCTTACCCAAGTCAAGTTTCAATTCAATTAAGCACCAAAGGAGAATAATTTCCAGCACCAAATTAGAGGTCAAAGAACAAAAGCAAGAAACAATGTAATTGAATAAAACAGTACCACCAAAAGGGGTTAGATTATGACAACTAGAAAGAGGTCAAAGAAATATTAAGCAAGCAAATAAAAGGTACCAAAATAAAGGTAGGCACACAAAAGAATCCTAAGAATAGCACTAGAATTAGATGACCAAATAAAAAAACAGCACCACTGGAAAATGTTGTGGGCCAAAAACGTGTTTTTCCCCAATTTATGTTGAGCTGTGTTTTTAAGATATGATTCTGAAATTTGATATGCAAGATATTCAAAATCTTAGCTAAAATCTGGCTTTGGAATCACTCAAAACGCATGCACCAATTTGTTTTAATAAATTTTTCAATTTTGGTGTTCAGTTACGCCAACTGTAGCGCCTCAGATTTGCACACTGATTTTAAAAGATTTATCATTTTTTTTCTGTTGATTCTTTTGGACTAATTCTTTTTTTGTCCTTTCTATAACACTTCAAAATTGCATATTCCAGATAATGAAAATTTTCCTATTAGTGAAAATATTTTTCTGGAACAAAACAGTCAGCACAGAAAATTTGAAATAGGGGATTCTGGAAACTGGAAACAAAAACAGCAAGATACCAAAATTTAAACACAATAGAATTTGTGAAATAGAATTTGTGTAGGATCTAAACACAAATAGGAACTCAAACTAAAATTAAAAAGGCACCAAAAGATCAAAGAACAGCAGATTCAAAGCAATTAAAGATACCCAAAATCAAGAAACAATCAAGCCAAATAAAGGACTACTAAGAATTGTTGACATTGTGGATGAACATGACTTGACAAAACATATATGGATTCAGAAATTAAAGACTCAAAAGCATAATATGAACCAAATTAAAAGTGCAATAAAGACTCAAAAGCCTAAAAGAAAACAACAACTCAAAGGTGTATGGAATCCTATCACAATTTGCACAAAAAATTGTTCAAGATCAATTGAACAAAAGTGCTTCGGTTGGATCTTCCAAATAGCACACCAAAACAAATTAAAATGCAAAAAACAGCAAGACAATTATGGAAATAAGATGAACAACATGAAATAAAGAAGAACTAGAAATGAAAAGACCAAAAGCAACTCATCTTGAAGAACCCAAGCTCATGATACCAAATGATGGCAAATTTCATGAAGGTCTTCTTGAATCATGTAAGAAAATGGTGCGGAAGCTATGAAGGTGTGTGTGCAAGATCCTCCTAAGAGTGGTGTTGATCTTGAAGGTGCATGATAGGTATGATTATAGGGAGGTTCGGCCAGCCCAAGGAGAGGTGAAGGAAGTGAAGTTTAGAGCCTAGATTTCTAGGAGAAGCAAAGCTTGGCACAAAATGGCAGCATAACTTTACTCACAATAAACTTGAAAATACAAGGTGTAGGCTCCTCCTTTTATAGGCTAAGGAGGACCATAATGCAACCCTAATGCTAGCCAAATGAAATGTAAATGTGAAGCACATGGGTGCACATGGCACATGGGTGCACAAATGAGCACATGGGGAGGGGTGTGCCTAGTTTTTATGCTCACCCCCTCCATGGGCTTTCTAGACCGGCCTTGGTAAATTTAGAGGTTTTTTTAGAAACCCTAAACCCTAAACCCTAAACCCTAAAAAAACCTCTAAATTTACCTAGGTTGGTATTTTAGGTGCCAAAATTAATTCTAAGAAAATTACAAATAAAGTTCCTATGCTAATTTTGACAAGAAATTAAAGTCTACTCTACACTAGAGTTTATGGCATTTGAACATGTAAAAGAACGTCTTCTTGGATCCTCTTGGCCATAACTCTATGGTTGGCCCAAATCTACCCTTTGGTGGGCTTGCATGTGGGCTTGTGCTTGGGCCTCTTCCATCACAACATCTTTGAATATACTCAGAAAAACAGATTTGAGTAATAAGTTTTTTTTGAGATTTGTGTTTTTCAAAGAGTTGAGATTGCTTAGAGTTTGTGATTGATCAAAGTGTGTGGAATAGGATTTCGGCTTGTATTGATTTCAGATTATCTTCTGTAACAAGTGTAATCCTTGTACTCTGTTGAACAAGTTTCGTTTGTGTGTTTGCTGAGATTTGTTGTGTGTTCTTGAGGAGATCAAGATCAACAATCTTAGTGTTGGTGTGTTGGCCAAGAGAAGTGTGTCTTGAGGGGATCAATGTCACTTTCTTGGTTGTGGTGTAAGTGATCAAGGTGTGATTGCTTAGTGGATTTCCTCAGAGGTTTATGAGAAGACTGGATGTAGCTTTGGATTTGGAGTGAACCAGTATAAACATCTGTGTGCATTCTCTCTATCCCTAACTCTTTAAATTCAGTTTTAATATTTGTTAACTGGTATAAACAACCGATTGTTTCTGCGAAACAACCGATTGTTTTATTGTTGTTGTGCTTTTTGCTTTGTGTTTTGAAAAATTAATTTCTCAATCAAGGTATTCGCGAAGTATTTTCATTCAAGGCTTAAAGCCATATATTCTAACAATTGGCATCAAGAGCTTGGTTTTTTTGAAAGTTATTCAAGTTGATCCAAAAATCTTTTTTCTAAGGCTGGAAAACTATCTTTTGAGGAAGGTGCTTCAATCTACAAACCACCTTTATTCTGTGTTTTGAATTACAAATATTGGGAAGCCAGAATGGAAATCTTTGTGGAATATATTGATCAAGGAATTTGGGATTCAATTGAGAATGGTCCTTACATTCCAAAGCTTAAAAAGAATGGTTCTTTAATTGCAAAACATAGGTCTCAATGGCCAATGGTGAATGTAAAATGGCCAGGCTTGATTGTACTACTCAAAAGATAATAGCTTCTGCACTAGATACTAATGATTTTTCAGGATATCAAAATGCAAAAATGCTAAAGATATGTGGGACACACTCAAGGCTGCTCATGGAAACAATGAACAAAAGGAGGCAATATCAAAGAGTTAAGAAAGAAGGAAAAGAAGGCAAAACAAGAAGAGCCTCAACCTTTACTTCATGCCCAGAAAGGAGGATGATTCAAGTAGTGTAAGTTCATCAAACTCCTCAAACTCTGAAAATTATGGTCAATTGCTTCAAGCCTTTCAAGAAACGCATGAAGAAGCCAACCGATTGGCCCTCTTGAACAATCGGTTAAAGGAAAAGAATAGCTGGCTTGAAAACAGAGTAAAGACACTGGAAGAGGAATTAGAAAATTCAAAAACAGATTTTGAAAACCTTGAAATCATCTACAAAAACTCCTCTTGCAAGTGTGATACTCTAGTTTGTGAAAATTGCGAAAATCTTGAAAAGAAGGTCTACTATCTTGTTAAAAGTGTGGATAAGCTTTCTAAAGGTCAATCCAACTTTGAGAGTGTTCTAGCATCTCAAAACTGTGTTTTTCGAAAAGCTGGATTGGGTTTTAATCCACAAAAAAAACAAGATAGATTTTCAAAATCATTTCGAAAATGCCAGAAAAACAATCGATTGGACCATCGAAACAACCGATTGTTACATGCTTCTATTGCATGAAAAGAGGCCATTCTGTGAGATTCTATAAAATCAGAAAATATGTTGTTCCTAAAGGTCTTATGAAGTGGATTCCTAAGGGCAACAAAGCTTTAATTCATGAGTGTAAACCAAATGATGTGAATGCAATAACAAGAATACATGATTCTTTGACATTCTTAGGAACAACTTGAGTTGGTCATGAATTGGCACTTTAGTTAGAATTGGATCAAGGTTCTACTTCAAGAACTCACCAAGACTTTGCACCGAACCAAAGCTCACATGGAAGTCCATGTATTGTCAAATTGAATCACAACCACAAGAATTGAAGAAACAACAATTGAACTCAGCCAATGAAAGGAAAATACCGAACAGAATTGAAAATACAGCAAAGGCACCGAACAAAATTGAAGAACAAGTAAGCTAGAACATGAACATGAAGAAGAAACAAAGAATGAGAATAGAAAACTTATGGAGATGGAAGAATAGGTGAGTGATCACGCCACTTAGAGTGTGGATACTCCAAGATTAGTGTGTTGCCGCCACTTGAGGTTCACCATTGACACCCAAGATAAGACTTGATGGTGGAAACCAAGTAGAGGATGCTCAAGCCCATGAAGCCCAAGCCCAACAAGGGGCCCAAGCCCAACGAATTACTAGGAGCATGGCAAGAGCTTTAGGACAAGAGTATAATAAGATGGCTCTTCTTATTTCTTTTATAGAATAGGGGTGCGGATGTAATAAATAGGTGTAAGTAGTAAGGGAGTCTAGGGGGGAGTGTAGATAGGAGTTAGGAGGTGCCAAACTAGGAAGGAAAGTCACACTTCCTTCATTGTCTAGTTGGCGCCGAATTTGAGTAGCAATTTGAGGTTCATTTGGATTGCATTTCAGCACCTCATAGGCTATAAATAAGGTGCTTCCCTTTGTATTTTTCAGATTGGAATTTTGAAGTAGAGAGACTATACTCAAATTTAGAGAGAAATTGTGAATCTTGAGTCTTCTTCTTCCTTTGCCTTATCTTGTGAGCAATGGTGAGCTTCAAGTGGCGGCACTCCTTCACTTATCTTGAAACTAAGCTCCAAGTGGCGTGAATGGCTTCTCCAAGTCTCAAAATCCAACAAGCTCCTTTCTATAAGTGTTCTTCTTTCATTTTCTTTCAATTCCATTCGGTACTTTAGCTTTTCTTGGTGTTTCCTTTCATTTGTGCCGATTAGATTTGTGTTTCCAGCTTTGCTTTGCAATTTCTGTTCGGTGCAGTAGCATTCTTTCCATTTTCTGTTCGGTTTCTATTTGTGTTCTTCCATTCTTTGTTGTTTGATTCCATTTGACAATATATGGACCTCCATATGAGTTTTGGTTGGTGCAAAGTCTTGGTGAGTTCTTGAATTAGAACATTGATCCAATTCTAAGTAAAGTGTCATTCATGACCACTCAAGTTGCTCCTAAGAATGCCAAAGAATCATGTATTCTTGTTGTTGCATTCACATCATGTGGTATCTAGAGTCTAGGCTTGTTTTTGCTTAAATTTTGAGTTGTATTGCACTTTACTTTCAAGAGCTCTTTAATTCAAGTTGTTTACCATTCTGTTTTAGGATTTATTTTGAGTTTCCTTGCTGTTTTTCTTTTGTTACACCAAGTGTTTGTGAAAAGGATTATGACACTCATTGTTCATATGAGTATGGCTGCTCTTTTGGAATGACACTCTCCTTCCTAGAGCTGACCTTATGCTTCCTTTCACTTGTTGTTTATCTGTGATATGTCTTTTAATTTTGTAATCATGTCAAGTTTTGTCTTAGTCATGTTATTCCATAATTGTCATTACTTCTTGTAGTACTTTTATTGCTTTGCTTGTTTCTTGCTTTGGTTTACTTTCTGTTTTTGAGTTTATTGCTTGATCCTTTGTGCATTTTCATTTTTAGATTTGAGTTCATGCTTGTATTCTCATTCTATACAAGTTCATTTACATACTTTCCATTATGTCTTTGTTAGTTCATCATACTGTTTTTCATTCCTAAATAGGCTCCTCTGTTTTCTTACAAACGTGCTACTGTTTTCAATTTACTGCAATTAATTGGCTCATGGAAAATTGTGAATTTGGATTTACATTCTTCAAAGTGTTACAAAAGCATAGAAAAAAGAATTATTCAAAAATTCCAAGTACACAAAAATGATAAATAAATACGGAAAGTGTACAATACTGCCAAAAGAATACGGTAATTGGGCAGCAATTTTGAAAAATTTATTTCTCTCAATTGGCTTACTGTTTTTACCTCATTCCAGTGCCATTATTGAGTTAGACATTGAAGTTTCTGTGGTTAATTAGTCACATTCCAGTTCCGCTTTCAATCATTCCAGTTAAATCTGTAAACATAGCACAGGTTTGCATTTAAATTTTTTTTCCAGTAGCTGTTTTCTGTTTTCTTCAATCTACTCTAGCACTTTTCTTTAGGACTCTTTTGTGTGCCTTCTTTATTCATTGAGTTCCTTATTTTCTTGCTTGTCTTTCATTCATATTCTTTCTAGTTTGTCATACATTGCTTCTGTTTTTGGTTTAGCTTTTCTTGTTTATACCTTTTCTTGCTTGTCTTTTTGTTCTTCTTAAAGTTGTGTGGAGACTTGTTCTTAAGTAAGTTGGTTTGCTGTGACATATTTCATTTGAAGCTCCTCCATTCCACAAGAAAGGCTTGGTTGAGGACAGAATACTTTCTTGGAGTGGTTGAGTACTTTCTTGGGCATTTTCCAGCAACCTATATCTCACTTTTATTTGTCTAACAAGTTTCTTTCACTGTTTTTTTCTGTTTTTTGTATTTTTTGCTCATGGCTCATTTTTCTAGTGGAGAGTCCTCCAAACCGTGCTCACCCAAAAGGCAGCCCTTTTGAAGACTTAAAGAATGCCAAGCAATCCAATGCTCACTATCTTGAGGTGATAAGGAAAATGGAGGCAAGGCTCCAAAGTTTGGAGTTAAACCGAAGAAATCATCAAAACCGGAGAGAAGAACTCCTCCTCCTCGGCATTCTTCAAGGCACTCATTCTTCTCATGGTTATTATGAAGACAATGCCAAGGCCAAGACATCATCACCATGAAGAGAGGCGCCAACATGTGGCTGGCCCTTGTTCTCCTAATGTAAAACTTCCTAGTTTTAGTGGTGAAAGTGATCCCAATGTATACTTAGGATGGGAGGCTAAGGTTGACCAAATTTTTGATGTAAATGGGGTTAGGATGAGCATAGGGTTAGATTAGCTTCTTTAGAATTTTTGGACTATGCCATGCAATGGTGGCATCAATACTCATGGACATTGACCTACACAAGAGGCCGCCCGTGGTCTCTTGGAACGATTTGAAAGCATGTTTACGCGCTAGATTCGTACCCCCACACTTTAGGAAAGACCTATGTTGAAACTCCAACGGTTTCATCAAGGCACGCTAAGTGTGGATGATTACTTTAAACAACTAGACACGCTTTTAATTCGAGTTAATATGGATGAGAGTGAGGAAGCTAAGATAGCTAGGTTTGTGAGTGGCCTTCGAAGGGACATTCAAGACGTGGTAGAGTTACAAGAATATTCTTCTTTGGAAAATGTGGTGCACCTTGCTAGTAAAATTGAAAATCAACTTGCAAGGAAAAATGCTTTCAAAAATTCTTCTAAGGATAACTACTACCACTCTTCTTGGAAAAATAAAAATAACTCTTTTTCAAATATCCCTTCTAAGGACTCTACTTTCAAACCTAGAGAGTCTAAGCCTTCCACTTCCAATTCTAGGCCTAAATCACCACCTAAATCGTCTAGTAAGAAGTGTTTTAAATGCTTAAGCTATGGACATATTGCTTCTAATTGCCCTTCTAAACGAGCTATGTATATGCATGATGGGGTAGATAGTAGTGAGCATGGGTCCGGAATCTTCTAGACATTCCTCACCTTCTAGATCCCCAAGTGAGAGTGAGAGTGAAAGCCCACATGAGGGTGACCTATTAGTAATAAGACGCATGCTTGGACAAGTTTTAAAACCTTTTGATGAAACTCAAAGAGAAAATATTTTTCATTCAAGGTGTCTTATTAATGATAGGTATGCTCTTTGATTGTGGATGGGGGGAGTTGTGCTAATGTGGCAAGCACAAGAGTGGTAGACAAACTTGGATTGCCTACCATCTCTCATGCCAAGCCCTACAAGTTACAATGGTTGAGTGAGGTGGGTGATAGTGGTGAACAAGCAAGTCCTCATTACATTTTCCATTGGTAAATATAAAGATGAGGTCTTGTGTGATGTTGTTCCAATGGAAGCTACTCATATACTTTTAGGTAGGCCATGGCAATTTGATAGAAAATTTCATGATGGCTTTACCAACAAAATTTCTTTTAACTTCCATGGCACAAAGTCATTCTTAAGTCTCTCTCTCCAAAGGAAGTACATGAGGACCAAGTCAAAATGAGAGAAAAGAGAGAGAAAGAAAAAGATATAAAAA
>NW_027174338.1:0-12536 GCF_000499845.2 Phaseolus vulgaris | reverse complement strand
CGTCGCCACCTTCCTTAGCAACTTTTCAGTGGTTGTTTCCTGCGTGGCGACGCAATCGGGGACTCGGTGATTAGGATTGGAGAGGTGTGAGCGACCTCATCCCCGATTGGAACGATTCCTGCAGCTGAAGTGTTGGAAGGAGGGCCCCCTCCTGCTGATATATGTGGTGTGGAGGCGCTCGGGGGGTCCTCCAAGAAATTTGGCTCTGGGGCCTCAGTTGCAGGTGGCGCAGTGGCCAGTGGAACTGCTTGGACTGGTGGTGAAGGGGCTTGTGGTGTGGTGATGAGAGGAGGAGCGGGTGTTGATGGTGGTGTTGAAGCTGGAAGAGGGGGCGGGGCAGGTGGAGAAGATGGTGCCACCCTCTTCCTTTTCGTGACAAGGCCATCCTCTGTGACCTCGTCGTCCTCTTCCTCATCCTCTTGGACAACTTGGGGGGCTTTCCGCTTTGGTCTTAAGGACCAGTTTCTTTCGTTGGGTGGGGCTCCTTAGGCGGTGATCGCCCATGGATGATGGCCTTCTCGACCGCCGAGTTGGGCACCGTTTGGGACCGGTCGCCAAACCCGTGGTTGCGGGCGAGCGCCTTTAAGTCGGCGAGCATGTTCTTACCCAACATGGTGTCTGCATGAAATGAAGGTGCATAAGTTAGCTCAAAGGAGAAAGGGGTAAGTGTACAAGACAATGAGACAGCAAAAACAGGCATATGCAGAGAAGATAAAACCAAAGTCTTGTGTGTGTCACACAAGACGCCCAGAACAATATCAGAAGCAATGTCAGAGACAAAGTGTAGCGCCCTAACCTATTTGGAATTCCAACTGGTCCTCAAAGAACTCGAAGGAATCAGGGTGGGGGTCAAGATGTTATGTGGGCATCTGCCACCCTCTTCCAGAACAGGCAAAGGTCTCGATCCAGAGCTCCCATGCTATCAGGACTTCTGGGCCTCCTGAAGCAGCTCTTGGACTCCTTTTTCCCCTTGTCCACCCAGTACAAGGGGAAACCGTCGAAAGGAAGTGTCTTTGTCATTTGCGCGAACCTGGATGAACTTCCCCTTCCAATCCTTGTACGACTGCTGGAAGATGGTGAAAATGGATCTCCCAGCAATGGCATTCAGGCTGACCCACAGGCGATCTCCTGGGTGTTTGGCCTCAAACAGGAATAAAAACACGTCCACTGACGCGGGCAACCCCAGGTGGGCGCACGTTATCTCGAAAGCTCGGTCAAACGCCCAGCTGTTGGGGTGAAGCTGGGCGGCAGCGATGTTGAGCTCGGTTAAGAGTTCCCTCTCAAATCGAGTAAGAGGGAACCTGAGTTTGACCTTCTTGAAGAAAGTGGTGTAGACGAAACAGAAGGGCCCGTCGGCGCTCACTTTATCATCGGCGCACACTGGCAGAGAGGCGGGGCAAGGCAGCACCATCATTCTCTCATCGTGCTTGTGGAACGATTGGTGGGCCTCGTCCCCGTTGGTCAATCGTAGAACCGCTCCGCAGTGTTCACCGACGAGGTTTCCTTTAAGAGGGTTGGGTTAGCCCATGGGTATAATGTCTTGAAGTCTGGCGGTGGGATGGGGGCTCCTCCAGCGTTTGGTGGAGTCGCCTGGGCCAGAGCGATTTGGGAAGACGCGGCCTCACAGCTGCGAAGGGGAGCACCACGACTTGCGTTGAGTCGTGTGCTTGTGAAGGAGGGTTTCGCCGCTGATGGAGGGGGTTCGGGGTGATCTTCGTGCGAGTCATGTAGCACTGCAACGAAGAGGAAGAAAAAATAATCAGGAGGGGTTACAAGGTTGACTCGATCATGAAAGGAAGTGAAAGACGAAGAATGTAGTTCGTTGCGCGATCGACAAAGCCCTAGGTTACGCAGAAGGTGAAATGGAAAACAGCCACAGCGTATGCACCAGGCAGTTACAGGATGATGCAAATCGGTGAAATGCAAGGAAACCCAGCAGATGAAGGAAAGTAGTTACCTTTCGATGATCGGGAGAGACGTTGAAGGGAGGTGGTGATCTAGAGCGTCGAGGAACTCGAGGGTTTCGCAGAGGAAATGAGAGCGTATGCAAGTGTGAAGGAAGTGATGGAACAGTAGGAGCGTAAGGGGTTTAAGGGTTTTCGAAATGGTTTGGGAAGCGCTAACGGCAGATGAAGGTAGCCGTTGATGGGGCCACGTGTCGACGATGCGCGAAGGGTTGGTGGAGCGTCAGAGCAGCGGAAGTACTATCGCTTGGAATTCTGCGTCCATGCCACGTAGACCGGTTGTTAACGAAGGCTTTTTCAGTCTTTTCGCTAGACAGTCTTCGCTTAAGACTGGGGGCTTGTGTACGCCTGGTGGTCGGGTGCGATGACGTGGCACCCTGCTACGGTGTAGGCGTGTTGACAAGGCGCCAGGTTGGCAGTTAGGAGGAAGTCGGGAGGCAGTGTAGTCGCCAATTGTTAAGTTGGCGTGTTCCGATTTCAGTTTACCAGAATAGGCGATCGCCAGGTTGAAGATGAAGTCGCCAGATGTAGACTCAGGCGACCAGCAGTCGGAGATCGCCAGACAAGCAATCGCCGAGATAAGGAGAAGCAGATTATGAAGGCGGCCGGCGAGACCACAGGGAAGGTGTATGAAGACCCTAACTCGCCAGTTTCAGTAGGGATCGCACTCCTAAGTTAAGCTATGCACTGGGCAGTACCATGCATAGGTAACTTAGCCAAAATGAGAATAGAGCAGCGCCAAGTCAGGGAGCCTCCAGATGATGGCACGTGTACGGTTGGATACGAGCCACGTGTTCAAGTCTGTAACTGCCAGGAGAGAGATCACCAGGTATATAAGAGTTCTTACAGATTTCTAAGTACGCACGTTCAGTTCATACACTTTACGCTTGCGAGTGACAGAGCTGTTGGTGAGAGAGATTTGCACGGTTCCAGTTCTTAGTATTTGGTGATACCGTCACTGACTTGAGCGTCGGAGTGCGATCGGCCGCGCGGCGCCGTATCGTTTCTTTGCAGGTTCTTGAGATAGATCCAGAGGAGGAACGGAGGTGAGAAGCGGCGCGCACGTCGATCCTTTGACGAGACATTTCTCAGCGCTCGGTCACAGGAGGTCATAGGTATCGGGGAACACCCTGCCAGCAATTCGCTGGCGTTTGGCATCTTATCTCCCTCCACAGTCTTTCCTACCCGTGGGTATCGGGGAGTAACGCCAGCACTACTTTGCCTCCTTCCTTTCGTCTCCCTCCACTGTCTTTCCTACCTATCGGTTTCGGGGAGGCGACCCTGCTGATATTTGGGTTGGCGACGCCCGCGACGTCTCATGCCGGCGTCGTCCTTTACGTCATTCCAGGCGACGCCTCGGGCGTCTCACGCTAGTGTCGCCTCGGGGCGTCGTCCCTAACTTGACATTGACTTTGACCTTGGGCTTGGTCGATGTCTGGGGGCGGCGAGAGCTCAGGCCTTCCCGTATCTTCCACGAGGCGCTCCTGTATAGCTGATGAGACGTTCAGTCATTCAACTTGATCCACGTGGCACTTTCTGTATGGCTGATGGGACATTCAGTCATTTCACTGAGTTCTGACTGCTGCTGTGCCCCTGACCCACTTTCGACGGCGCATCGTACCCCTGTATACTCTATTGATACGACGCGCTCAGATCTTCACCAGTGGTGCCAGGGTCATCTTTTCATCTTGTGCCACGTGGATCAATCGTGCGGTGCACCCATTCGCGTCGTTTGGCGCTCTAACCGCTTTATTTAACTCTTCAAACTCTGAAACTATCCTCATCATTATCCCACTCTTCATAACCTACTTACGTTCTCTCTTCTTGCACCCTTCCTTCTTGCACCCTTTCTTTCTCACGAAGGGTTGTTCCAGCAATCGCTCCCCTCGCTCGACTCTTGCATTTCCGGCAGTCCCCATACCCTTGAAACCCTGATCTTGTTAAAGAATGTCTTCTCATGCTGCTTCGTCCAGGGTCAGTCCCAAGGATTTGTACCCCTGGGCTTCGAGTGAACTTCTTGATGAGTGTTCATGCTTACTCTCTACCAGGGCCATACGGGAGCACAAGGGGAGTCGTGTTCTTATGACCACCGGGCCTTCGCAAGGAGGCACGATGACGATATCGCTGTGCTCCCTTGCACTCTAGGGGAGCCAGTATGTGGAGACGAACGGGCCAACGACGGGGTCCCTTTCTTTTACTTTTACCAGGTGGTGTTCAAGACCATCGGAGTGCGCCTACCCTTCTCCTGGTTCGAGAAGGAACTGCTGTTTGAGATCAACGTTGCTCCGGCCCAGTTATACCCCAACAGCTGGGCCTTTATCGAAGCCTTCGACATTCTCTTCGGGTTTCTGGGTTGTGTACCCTCGGTTGACCTCTTTCTTCACTTCTTCGAGGTGAAGAGGCAGAGACACAACCTCTGGGTAACTCTCAGTAATGTTACCGGGAGAGTTCTCTTTACACCCTTCCAAAGCTCGTTCTCCGGGTGGAAAGGCCGGTTCTTCAAGATCTGCCGTACTGACCTGGTTCCCGACGCTCTAGATGGGTTTCCGCTGTACTGGGTGAGAGAGACGAGGGCCCTCAAAACCAAGCCTTTCAAGAAGCTGGCTCCAAGTGGTCAAATAGCTTGCCAGATTCTTGCTGAGGCGGGAGGTTTTGACTCTGCCGCTTTGATCAGCCTGGAGTCCAACGCTGGGACTCTCGAAAAGTACATAGGTAAGAGTCGCTGCCCTAGAAACTCCAGCCCTTGTTGTTCTCTGTACGTGCATGTCTTGCCTCATGGCGTCTCTGACACATTTATCTCCCTTGGCGCATGTTCGAAAATAAACCGAGAAAGGAGGACACGACTTACCCGAGCTCTGCGGGCTGGGAAGGGGCTTCGCCTTCCTCCAGTGCTGATTCTGTGCCACTGACAGTGGTCTTTTGTGATTTGCCGATTTGTATTTCGCCCATTTGGGCTACTTCATTGTATTGATCCTACTTGTAGCACCAACTTTTTCCATATCAATTGATTTTTTGCACGTCACTTTCTCTGATACTTTCACATATTGCGCGCTTTCCTTCGCCTGCTCATCAGCGGCCCCGCCTCTCAGGCGACGCCCTCTTTCTTGCGAGCCTTGACCTAGGCGGCACCTTCTTTTTGGCGACGCCTTCTGTCTTGGCGACGCCTTCTGTCTTGGCGCGCTTTCTTTCTTGGCGACGCCTCTTGACGACGCCTTCTTTCTTGGCGACGCCCTTCTTTCTTGGCGACGCTTTCTTTTTGGCCGACGCTTCTTTGGCGACGCTTTCTTACTTCAACGGGAGAGATACAGGTTAAACAAGGCACTTCTTTTCTCAATTGGTTTTACCTTTATTAGGTGACTCATTAAAAAACCCCGAGAGGGAAAAGAGCGTCCCTTCAACTAAATTGTTACATAACTGGTTAATAGTCACTGAATAAAATTTTAAGTTGCCTGCATTCCAATGCGCGGATAGGACCTATCTAAGTCTCCAGGTTGTCGAACCGTTTGCCTTAGCCTTAGTACTCTGAGGGTCCGGTCCACTTGGGAGACAATTATTCTCCACTCGTATGGGTGAGCTTTCTCATACTAGGTCGCCGACTGAACTGTCGCGGCTTCACCTTGAGCTATTTGCGCTTATCTTTCTCTTCGTCGCTTCAGCCTTTATTTAGCTTCTTCCTGCCTTGTCTAGAGATCCAGGTTTACCCGCTCTCTTCATTGGATTCCTCCACACAAGTTTTGGAAACGCGTTCCGGGATCATCGCGTCGCCGTAACCAACTGAAGGCGTTCCATAGTAGGGTTGGGGCGTGGTGTGATAGGCCATCGATCTTGTACCTCTTCGCCACGCCCTTTGGCTTTCTCAACTTTTTTTACCCCTCAGCGAACTGTTTGCCGATTCTACTGCCCATTAGTTGGGGGTGTCAACTAATGCAAACACCTGTTTATGCCTACCTCGCCTAGGTTCTCACTGTTGACTGGTGAACTGGGTTCCGTTGTCGATATCAGCCGCTAGGTACGCCAACGGCACCGATGTTCTTCCCACAAGTGTTGTACTTTGTGCGCTGTGTTTGTGCCGGGCTCGCCTCTATCCATTTGGTGAGTATTCGAGGCAACGATCATATTCATCTGCCTGATCGCCGTGGAAGGGGCCAGGATGTCGATTCCCCATGTATGGAAGGCACGGGTGTTATGGACGCATCTTCTGGCGGCGCCTTGTCCAGTCGGCGTGTTTTGTATTGCCTACCGTGGGTGCCGTGTGCGCAGTCTTTTCCTGTTGGCCGAAGTCCTGCGCGTATTACTTGAGGTAGGATCTTCCCCTACGTGGCTCCCGCAGATGCCTTCGTGTGTTTCGCCTTATCTGGTGCATCGTCGCCACTGACGCATGTTAGGATAGGGTGAGTGAACGTTCCTGAACGCACCCATCCCAAGTATTCTTGCGGCATTTTTTTGTTTTTTACCTTCTTCAGGCTCCACTGGGGAGGCCCATCCGCAGGTATCGCTTGTAGGGTGTCATCCAGGTGTTCTCCATGGCCAGACGCATACCTGCATTGCTTTCCTCGGACACTCGCGTACATGTGATGCGGGGCCCTCTGGTTCTGGGTCAAAGAGCAATGCTCCTTGGCCTTCCCTGGATGTATGATCTGGGGCGCCACCTGTTGTTTCCACAATCTACGCGGGGCTTTGAGGTCTCTTGGATCACTGTCCTCTGTTACCCCCTTGCTGAGGTGGCCAGCTTGCAAGTAGGTCTCTGGATTTGCTCCTCGGGAATGTATCAGCTCAAGGCGTTGAATGCTCCCTTCACAATGGACGTTTTCGTACCCATTTGTGGGTCTTCGCTGGACTCACCCGACCTGCCCCGTAATCACTGGGGTCGCTCTTCCAGAGGTTATGGCACCATTCTTGGCAGGAGCTACTGCTATCAGGGCTTATTTTTGCTGATTGTTGCTTGCCTTGAGCAAGGCAGGGCTGCTCGTCAGTATGCCGTCGGGTCTCCAAGCTTTCCCGCACGCTCGTTGTTGGTTTTGAGAGCCTCACGAGGCAGCCCTGCGAACTCTTCCCTCTTGCTCACCTCTGGGCGAAGTTCGCTACGAATTGCGTTCACCTGCCCTTTGATGGATCCTTAGGCTGTACTGGATGTCGATTTTGACGTTCCACGCCAGCGTACTTCTTCTGCACATCAGGTTTCTGGCACTTTCTGTATGGGAGGTTGGTTCACCACCCGTAAGCTGTGGAAGTATGAGGGCTCTAGCAGAGCATACCGCCAGCGCCGCTTCTCTAGTGCTTGGTACTCGTCTCGCCCCTATAAGGCTTGCTTACGAGTAGATGGGCTTCTGACTCTGGTCCTGCTCTTGGACAACACGGACTGATGGCCGCTCCGTACAGTAAAATTACCGAGGGGCCGCCCGCTACGGCTTGCAGGGACCGGTGGCGTCGCCAGGTCTCCTTCAGCTTAATGAAAGCCGCTTCGCATTCATCGTCCATGCAAGCGACTGTTTCTCTTGAGGCACTGGAGTCGGGTGCCTTCTCTCTCCGGCGGAAACAACTCGGGGCGCCATCGCCCTGTCAGCTGTTGCACCTCCTTCACCGACGTCGGGCTCCGCATGGCGATAATAGCCGCACATTTGTCGGGGTTCGCCTCTATCCCCCTCTCGGTGAGCAGAAAACCAGAACTTACCGGCCTCTACCCCGAAAACACACTTATCGGGGTTCAACTTGAGGCGGGTACTTGGATATTGTGTTGAAAACTCCTCCAGGTCTGCCATGTGCTGCACCCTATTCTGCGACGCCACCATGTCGTCTACATAGGCGTACACATTCCTCCCAAGCATTGGCACCAGGACCTTGTCCATTAGCCTCTGGTACGTGGCGCACGCATTTTTCAGCCCGAAGGGCATCACCTTATAGCAGTACTGCATGTCTCAGTCATGATGCAGTCTTGCTCTCGTCTCTTGGGTGCATCTTGATTTGGTTGTACCCTGAAAGGCGTCCAGGAAACTTAGCACCTTGCTGCCGGACGCACTGTCTCCAAGGCGTCGATGCTGGGTAGCGGATACGAGTCCTTTGGGCATGCCTTGTTCAGGTCCGTGAAGTCAACACACATTCTCACTTTCCGTTCGCCTTTTTCACCAAGACGACGTTGGCGAGCCACTCAGGGTACTGAATCTCCCTGATGTGGCTAGCACTCAGCAGCTTCTGCGTTTCGTCTTTCACCACCTGTTGTCGTTCCTCATTGAACTTTCTCCTTCTCTGACGCATGGGGCGGACCGTGGCGTCCATGCTGAGGTGGTGACACAGGAAATCGGGGTCGATGCCTGGATATCCGAGGCGGACCATGCGAAGGCATCCAGGTGGCGTGAAATCACTTCTGCCACCCCTTCCTGTTCTTCTGGGCTTAGCGAACTTCCTAACTTGAAAGTCTTGCCGCCTCTTCCTTGGGGCGCCGCCTCTTCCACGGGCGCCGCTTCGTCAGGGCCTTCCTCCATTGGCACATCTGCTTCAGGCATCGCCTCTCCGCTATGGCCTCTTCAGGCGTCAACCCAGCGGGCGTCGCCTCATCATCGTCGCGTCCGCGCTCGGCGGATGTTCATACACCATGAATACGCCTCTCTTCGTTTTCAGGCTGTTTTCATAGGCATTTCCTCGCCTCCTCCTGGTCTGACCTGATGACTATCACCTGGCCATTGAGGTCCGGCAGCTTCATCTTCATGTGGCGTGTGGTCACCGCGTTCAGACGGTTTACGCCGGTCTGCCAGCAAAATATTGTAGGCGGAGTTGGCGTTCCGACCAGGTATCGGATGCTTTCGGTACGGAGGCTTCTCGTCTGTGACGTAGTCCTCAACTCCAGGTACCCCGGACTTCCACCTGGTTATCCCCGAACCATAAGGCACCCCGTATAGGGACTCAACAGATGGGGGACAGCCTAACTTGTTAAAGGTCGACAGAACATGACGTCTGCCGAATTCCTTGGTCGACAAGCACTTGTGCACCTTCCTTCCGGCTGTGATGACTGAGATGCAACGGGGTCGTTGTCGTGGGGTACCACATCTCGGAGGTCTCTTCTCGTGAACCGATATCCGACTCCCACGGCTCCCTGAGAGCCTCTCTTCAATCGAATTCACCCCCCTCGCGTTATTTCTTCCGCTGGGAGGCGGTGGGTCCCGCGGAAACTCGCATGGTGTGGACCTGCCAGACAGGCATCTCGTGTGCTGGTTCTTCCGGCGCGGCGGCAAGGTGGCGGTCGTTGTGGATCTGCGATAGTCCTTCAAAAACCCAGTCCTCACCAGCTCATCTAGCTGGTAGCCCAACGACAGGCAATTATCAATTTGGTGCCCAAAAGCCTCGTGGAATTCGCACCAAGGTCTTTGCCCTAACCCTTGTCCGGTCTTTGCCGGTCGCCTCAGCCTCTCAGCTATGTTAGGCACGGCGATTAATCCTTCAACTTCAACCACGAAGTTGTACCTCGCCGGTCTTGCTCTTTCTCTGGCGGGGCGTTCGCCTCCTGCTAGACCCCGGGGCTGGGGCTTTTTGGCCTCGTAGGGCGTCTCGCTCTGGCTTCTTTCTCCCCGTCGTGGTCTCATTGACCCTGACGGGTTGAACTCGCGCCGGTCCCCTCGGGCGTGAGGGCACGGCGCTGGTGCGCTTCACACATACCTCCCCTTCAGAAGCATATGGCTCTACCGCCCTACTAGTTCAGCGAAGTCCTAGGGCGGTTGCGGATAATGGATTCTCCAAGGGGCCGGGGCATACGCCTTTTCACTAATGCGTACACGATATAGGCTCCTCTGTTGTTACCAACCTTCACGACCTGGGCCCCGAAGCGATTGATATACTCCTTCAGGGTCTCCCCCTGATACTGCTTCACATCAAACAGATCGTAGGAGACCGGCGGCGGGGCCTTGTTGGCTAAGTACTGTTCCCGGAACAATCGCGACAATTGGCGGAAGATGTGATATGACCCTCTGGGAGGCTAATGAACCAGTCCATAGCCATCCCGGTCAGGGTGCTCATGAAGAAGCTTGCACTTGGCAGCATCAGAACCGCCTATCAGGACCATCTGCGTGTTGAAATGCAGGCAAGGTGCGTCTTGGGTCATCCATCCCGGTGAGATCACCTTGGGTCCCGCGAACGTGTTCGGGATCGCTGCGTCTGGATCTCCTGTGAGAAAGGAGTGGAAAACTCCCTTGGTGGGGAATGGTTCTCCATCTCGTCATGCCCAGGCCGCCTCCGATCGTTTCTCAGGCCCTGGCGCAACTCCTCATTCACACGGTGGAGCTCTTCGTTCCGCTCATGCGGGCATCAAGGTCTGCCTGCATGCGTTCCTGCTCCATTTTCAAATCCGCCATGTCCTGCTGCAACCCCCTCATTATCTCCCGGACCTGCTGCATGGATGTTCTGCTGGGGCTGCGCGTGCTGTGCTTCATCTAGTGGGGGCCATTGTCACTCCAACCTCCTTCAACGTTACTGTAACTTGGTAGATTTCCTCGAATTGTGATGGGGACTGATGTTTTTTATCGGCCCCACGGTGGGCGCCAATGTTCCGTCCGGTTGACCGGGACGTCTTCGTGCGCGACCTCAACCGTCAGCTAGGGACTCCTTCCCACTGATTGCCTGTGGATTCCTGCAAAAAAGAGGACAAAGAGGTGCCCTAGCGGCCGTTTGCACTCCGACGCTCAAGTCAGCCAGCAAGAAACACCAAAACTATTCACCTCCGTCTCTGAGCACCGCGTATGGCACTCTGAAGGTGGTAAGAAATAACTGTGTACTGTATATCTGTGTTCTCTCCTTCAGGCAAAAATGTTCCCCAGTCCCTTGTTCGTAACTAATGAAGCACGAGCAAGCAACTAGAGAGCTCTGGTAAATTTGCAGAAAGTTCGAACCCTTTTTCCAACATTCTCTGCGCTATTTAAACTACCCAAGCATTTAAAGCGTCTTAAAGCGCTTTTAATCACAAACGTAACGCAGTCATTAAAGCGCTTAATTAGAAAACGTAGCACATTTAAGACGTTGAAACGCTCGGGAGCCATTATAGTACCTGAATGCTCGAAAGGGAAACTGTATTGAATGACTTTTAATTACCTGGCACCTGACTAAAGGGTGTTTCTATTCTGGCATGGCTGTCGTACACGTGGAGGGCCTCACGAAGCCATGACCCCATATGGGGGCGTTTCTGCCCATCTGGGGAAGTCTCTACGTGTGAGTCCTTCTGCTTGGGAGTGCTACTGCGCTAGGGGTGACTTTTTGGGTGCCAACTCATGCACCCAAGTATCTAGTCACTTACTTCGAGAGCGTATCTGCCTTCCTTTTGTACTCTGCACCCGGTTGCCCTAGGCGTGACTTTCCTCTTGAGTCGTATCTGCCCCACAGGCGTCTCTGGGGCGGGAGGAGCACTTCACAAGTCAGGCTGCCCTACACTGGTACTATTACTATGGCCTTGAAGCCACCTTTTCCTTCTCTTTATCGCTGCCCCGTGCTATTGGGACCTGAGGCCTTCCCACGGCGTCGCTCCCTCCATGGTCTTTCCTACCCATGGGTATCGGGGAACCACACCGTGATTGCCTTGCTTCAGCACTGTTTGATCTGGCGACGCCCTGGTTGGGCGACGCCTTTGCCTAGGCGACGCCTTGCCTTGGCGACGCTTCCTCTTGGCGTCTCTCCACCTAGGCGACGCCTTGCGTTGACTTTGACTCTCCAGCCGTTGACTTTGAGTTTGACTTAGTCAACGCCCCGGATACGGGACGGTACAGCATTTATTGACTTTTAATTTTACATTTTCTCTCCTTAGTTAAACCTAGAATGAGTGTACTTATTTATTTATATATATTGACCATCTACTTGATTTCAGTATATAGAAAAACAAAATAAATATTTATTCTTATATACTTTATTTTCGTTTTTTTCTTTTGTTCATCTATGTTCCTCCTTTTATAATATGGTATTAGAGCTCTGCTTGCTACATTTATCCATGGGTGAAGTTGTTGATCCCTCACAAGATCTTATGCTCAACTTACCATGTTAGTTCATCTCATAATCCTTCCTTTCCCATTGTCTCTATTATTCTTGAGGGATCAAACTATCATCATTAGTCTCGTTTATTTCAAAGAACAAGATAAGTTTCATTGATGGAACCATAAAAGCTCCCATTCATACCAGCTTATTGATCCAGCATGGTAGAGAACCAATATGCTAGTTGTTTCCTGGATGCTCAAGGTTGTTTCTCCACCCATCATACAGAGCATCATTTGTACGGATAAAGCCATTGACATATGGAATTATTTAAAGGAGAGATTCTCACAAGGAGACATGATTCATATTTATGATCGTTAGGAGATGATTTATTCTTTCAAACAAGATTCTAATAATGATGAACAAAATCTTTAAGGTTTAAAGTCAAAAGTGCAGTCTAAACAAATTGGTTTTACTCCTGAGAAGTATCAAACATTCTTAGCTCTTTTACAACACTTAAAATCCAGTAACAATGAAAACCTAGAGAGAGAGGCGCCTCAAACAAGGTTTGATAAGTCTAAGGATGATCGCCACAAGAATTGGTGAATTCTTGATAAGATTGTGATCCTGCCG
>NW_027174337.1:0-12561 GCF_000499845.2 Phaseolus vulgaris | reverse complement strand
CCATACAAGCATCCTCCGTAGGGCCTTAACTGGTCAAGGGGTCATTGTAGCTTGGTGAAAGTCTGCCAGAACATGACATCTGCCGAGCTTCCTTGATCCACCAGCACCCGGTGGACCTTCCTTCCCGCCGTGACTAGCGAGACAACTATGGGATCGTTATCATGAGGCACAACGTCCCTGAGATCCTCCTTTGTGAACGTAATGTCCACATCTGGCGAGTGGTCTTCGAACACATCTACTGCCATCACAGACCTTGCATATTTCTTCCTCTGCGATGCAGTACATCCATCACCCGAGAAACCTCCAGCGATGGTGTGGATCTCGCCGTGAGTGGGCATCTCATGCTGCTGGCCCTCACTGCTCATCAGCTGAGAGCTCGACGCTTGCCCCGTCCTCTTGTCCAGCAGGTAGTCATTCAAGAAGCCGCTCTTGACCAAATCGTTGAGTTGGTATCCTAGGGCCAAGCACGAATCAAGGGAGTGACCAAAACTTTGGTGGAATTCACACCATGCGTTCGATTTTGGTCCTAGCACCTTATCTGAAACTTTCTCAGGCGCCTTAAGCCTGTCAGCTATGTTGGGAATGGCGATCAGGTCCGCCAACCCCATGACGAACTTGTACCTGGGTGGGCGATTGAACTCCCTAGGGCGCCCTGGGCCCCTTCCCTTGTTTTTCTTTGGGTCGTAAGGATGGCGAGTCGTCTGATCCTTCTTAGCCGCCGCTGTCTACAACACCCTCTGCGGCTGAATTCTAGTTTGGGCCCATGGCCTAGCAGGAGCCACACTCCCTCTCTTTTCTGCGACCTCACTCTCGTCGGCGATGTGGGCCACAACAAGTCGCCGAACTTCAGCAAACGTGGCGGGGTGCCCCTAATTAGCGCCTCGCAGAAAGGTCCAGGCAGTACGCCCTTTTTGAAGGCGTATACCAACATGTCCTCGTCTTTGGCAGGCGAGCGGACCATCTGTGCTCCAAAACGATTCAGATAGTCCCTGAGGGACTCTCTCTGATACTGTCTCACGTCGAACAAGTCGTAAGACACCCTAGGTGGCGCCTTGTTCACGATGTACTGGTCGACGAAAAGCTTTGAGAACTGCTGGAAATTGGTTATGTGACCCGTGGGCAGGCTAACGAACCATTCCAGTGCTGTTCCCTGGAGTGTGCTCATAAACATCTTGCAATAAACTGCATCTGAGCCTCCTGACAGCATCATCTGCGTGTGGAACGCAGTGAGATGTGCTTCAGGATCCTCCACGCCGGTGAAAGAAGCTTTTACGGCCACTACGCTCGCAGGGATCGCCGTGTCCATGATCGCCTGAGAAAACGGCATCGAAAAAACGCGCGGTGGCGATGACGGCGCAACCTCTTCAACGGTTGTGCGTCCTCTCTGCTCGTGAAGAGCTTGACGCAATTCCTCAGTGACCTTGCTGAGCTCCTCATTTCTGGCCTGAGAGGCGACCAGGTCTTCGTGCATCTTCGCTTGCTCTACGCGCGATGCCTCCACATTTGCTTGCAACGCACACATGATCTCCATCATTTGCGCCATGGTCATGGCGCCTTCTCCAGCAGTTGGCACAACAGGACTTGAATGCGTACTTCTCATCTTTCTCATGAAATATCAACAGATCAAGCTTCAGCGACCAAAACCTTCACCAGCGGAACGATCGATTCAGCAATCAATCGGTCAAAAACCTCTTAAACTCCAAAGAACTTCTAAGAACGCAACCGCAACCGCACGGGATTGATTCGGATGCCAAAACCTCCACAGAAACTCGCAATCTCACCACGAACCTACCGCTTCTCCATTAAAACTCCCGATTCACCGATCAGAAACTCGAACGAACGATAAAAACTTTGATTTACCGATTGAAACTCGCACAAACGGTAAGAAACTTCAATTCACCAATCGAAAACTCAAACAAACGGTGGAAAACTTCAAACTACCGATTGAAAACTCAAACAAACGGTGAAAAACACCGAAAATGGTTGCACGAGCACACAACCACACAAGAACCGCAGAAACTTCAAGAAACTCACGCTGTGGATGGGAAACACGTTTTACACGACCCCACGGTTGGCGCCTGATGATCCTGCGGTTGACCTGAGTGCAAGAGTCTTGCCACGTCAAAGGTTTCTCCTTCTCGATCAGCTTCGCACCACGTTAGCCTCTGTCCTTCACGCCTCAATCCTCGCAAGAACCTGAAGAAAACAGAGTGGCGCCGCTGCGGCTGATCGCGCTCCGACGCTCAAGTCAGCGACGGAATCACCAAAAACTAAGAGAGAATATCTCAACTCAAGGAACCGTGCGCAGTGAATCTCAGTGTACTTAGCAAGTATTCTCAAAGCATACTGAAGTGTTCTAAAACGTACCTCAAAAGGCTGTTAAGAGTTCCTTATATACCTGAGCACTTTCTCTCTCCTGACGGTTATACCTCTGGACACGTGGCTCGCATCCAGCTGTACACGTGTCGCCATCTGGAGCCCCCTTCTACTTGAGCGTCACTTCTACTTTTTGAGCTATTCGACGAAGTTACCCATACAAGGAGTAACTTGGTGCACAGCTTTCCTTGGAGCGCGATCCTTTAAGTGGCGAGTACGGGGTGTCACCATGCACACCTTCTCTGTGGTCTCGCCTGCCGCTATCATGATCTGCTTCACTTGCACATCATGCATGTTCTGGGAAACCGCTTCCTTGCCTCGACCTCTGGCTAGGGAATGATCATCTGATAACCTCGTCCTCCGTACTTGTACCTCTTGAAAGCCTTAAGCAAGCCTTCCTGATCTTTCGGCGATGTGCCCCTTTCGGCGGTCTCTAACCACCTGATCTCCTAGTACTCATGTATGGCGACTATGGCGCAACTCTGGCAACCGCCGGTTACACACACTAGAGATCGGAGAACGCCAACTCAACGATTGGCGATTACACAGACTTCCCGATGTACTTCCCTTCTGTCAGCCAGGTGTCCCGTTCAACACGCCTATATCATCGCTTGCTGCCATGTCATCACTTCCGATTACCTGATCGGTACAATGTTCATCTCAGCTGTTTTAGGGACAAGAAACCATACCTTATTCCTTGCAAACTGATTAAGCTCTTCATGCATAGCTTCAACCCATTTTTCATCCTTGAGGGCTTCATCAATTGACTTTGGTTCAATTTGAGAGACAAAAGCAGTGTGCCTGCAGAAGTTTAAGATGAAGCTACGTGTTGAAACACCTTCCTTTATCTACCCAATGATGTTTTCCACTGACAGAACTCTAGGAATCCTCCATTCTTTGGGCAACTCACTCTGCTGCAGAATTTCAATCGGCTGTTTCAAGGAATCAAGCGGTTGTTTTTCTGAACATATGTCCAACTTGTCCAAACTGATGTTCTACTCATCCTCTTCAGCACTGTTCTTCAGGATTTGAATGCTTTTGCGATCCACCTCATCAAAGACAACATGAACAGACTGTTCTACAGTCATTAGCCTCTTGTTGTAGATTCTGTATGCATGACTTGTTAGAGAGTAGCCTATGAAGATACCATGATCAACTTTTTCATCAAAATTCCCTAGGTTTTCCTTTCCATTGTTGAGAACAAAACAACTGCAACCGAAAACTCTGAGATGATTGATGTTTGGCTTCCTTCCATTAAAGAGTTCATAAGGAGTCTTCTTCAGAATTGGCCTAATTAGCACTCTATTCATCACATAACAAGAAGTGCTAACTGCATCAGCCCAAAAATACTTAGGAAGAGAAGATTTACTTAGCATTGTTCTAGCTAGCTCTTCAAGGGACCTGTTCTTCCTCTCCACCACACCATTCTATTGTCGAGTTCTTGGAGCAGAGAAATTATGCAGAATTCCCATCTTTTCACAGAACTTGTTGAACTTTTCATTTTGGAATTCACCTCCATGACCACTTCTTATTGAGCCTATGTTGTTGTTCTTTGTATTTTGCAATCTTCTTGCAAGCTTCTTGAATGCAGAAAAGGCATCATTTTTTGATTCCAAGAAGAGAGTCCAAGTGAACCTAGAAAAATCATCCACAATAACAAGATCATAGTAGTTTCCACCAAGGCTCATGGTTCTTGAAGGTCCAAAAAGATCCATGTGAAGTAGCTCAAGAGGTTTTAAAGAAAAAACAACATTTTTTATTTTAAAAGAGTTTTTCACTTGTTTCCCCTTTTGGCAAGCTTCACAAATATGGTCCTTCTCAAACTTGAGCTTTGGCAGCCCAATCACAAGATCTCTTGAAATTAACTTGTTCAAGTGATTCATGTGAATGTGAGCAATTCTTCTATGCCAAAGCCAAGACTCATCATGCTTGGATATAAGACAACCAATTGAACAAGGTGAAGAGATATCTAGAAGATAAACATTAGTGATTCTCTTACCAATTAACATTACCTCTTTTGTGTTGGGAAGATAGATTTCGCAGGAGTTTGTTTTGAAGATAACCTGATATCCTTTGTCACACAATTGACTAATGCTCAGCAGATTGTGCTTTAATCCTTCCACAAAGAGAACATCATGAATGACCAAGATATCTTTGTCTCCTATGGATCCTCTCCCAAGAATCGTCCCTTTGTTGTTGTCTCCATAGGTAACGTGCCCTTCTTGCTTAAAGGAGATGCTCAAAAACTTTGATTTGTCCCCAGTCATGTGCTTGGAGCACCCACTGTCCAGGTACCATTGTTGCATGCTCTCCTCCAAGTTTTCCTACAAAGAAGATTTTCAAGTACAAAGATTTGGTCCCCTTATGAATGTGGATCCATTTGGTTTACATTCATCACTTGAACCTTTACTACACTTGGGAATCCATTTCATAAAGTCCCTAAGAACAACATATTTTCTGATTTTACAGAATCTGACAGAATGGCCTCTTTTCATGCAGTATAAGCTTGTAACAACCAATTGTTTCTATGGTCCAATCTTTGTTTTTCTGGCAGTTTCGAAAATGGCTTTGAAAATCTATCTTGCTTGTTCTGTGGGTTAAAACCCAATCCAGCTTTTCCAAAAACATAGTTTTGAGATGCCAAGACATTCTCAAAGTTGGATTGACCTTTAGAAAGCTTATCCACAGTTTTAACAAGATAATGGACTTTCTTTTCAAATTTTCGCAATTGTATCTCACTTGCAAGATGAGTTTTTGTAAACTATTTCAAGGTTTTCAAAATCTGTTTTTGAATTTTCCAATTCCTCTTCCAGTGTTTTGACTCTGTTTTCAAGCCAGCTATTCATTCCCTTTAACCGGTTGTTCAAGAGGGCCAATCGGTTAGCATCTTCATGTGTTTCTTGAAAGGCTGAAGCAATTGACTGTAATTTTCAGAATTTGAGGAGTTGGAAGAACTTACACTACTTGAGTCATCTTCCTTTTTGGCCATGAAGCAGAGGTTGAGGCTTTTTCTGTTTTGCCTCCTTTTCCTTTGTGCTTGACTTCTTGACCTTACTTCCTTTGATTCATTGATGTTCCCATGAGTAGATTTGAGTGTGTCCCACATCTCTTTAACAATTTTGCATTTGATATCCTGAAAAACTCATTAGTATCTAGTGCAGAAGCTATTATGTTTTGAGCAATATAATCAAGCTTGGCCATTTTACATTCTTCATTGGTCCATTGGGACCAAGGTTTTGCAATAAAAGAACCATTTTTTTAAGCTTTGGAATGAAAGGACCATTCTCGATTGAATCCCAAATTCCTTGATCAATAGATTCCACAAAGATTTTCATTCTAGCCTCCCAATACTTGTAATTCAATCCATAGAATAAAGGTGGTTTGTAGATTGAAGCACCTTCCTCAAAAGATAGTTTTCAAGCCATAGAAAAAGATTTTCGGATCAAACTTGATTATCTTTCATGTACCAAGCTCTGATACCAATTGTTAGAATGTATGACTTTAAACTAGAGGGGAGGGGGGGGTGAATGGTTTAAACTTTTAAGTCTAGAATGAAATTACTTTGAGAAAACTTGATTAAGAAATCAGTTTGCCAAAACACAAAGCAAATAAGTATAGCACCAGAAAAACAATTGGTTGTTTATACCAGTTCACAAATACAAATTGAAATTAAAGAGTTCAAAGGATAGAGAGATTGAACACATAGGTTTATACTGGTTCACTCTTAACCAAGAGCTACATCCAGTCTTCCCAGAAACCACTGGGGAATCCACTAAGCAATCAACCCTAGATTACTTACAACACCACCAAAGAAGTGACCTTGATCCCCTCAAGACTCACACTTCCTTTGGCTCAGCACAACACCACTAAGAATGCTGATCTTGACAACCTCAAGAACACAAACACTTCTCAGCTTCACACACAGAGTTTCTTCAAAGGTACAAAGGATTACACTTGTTACAGAAAAGATCTGATATCAATACAAGATGAAAATCCTATATCACACTCTCTTTGATCCAAGCAATCTCAAAGCAATCTCCAACTCTTCAAAAGCATAATCAGTGAAAAACTCAAATCTGTTTTACTTTGATTAAATCTAAGTTGTTTGTTACAAAATTTGAACAAACTGTTTATTGCATTCAAAGCCTGGTCAAAGCATTTAAAATTGGAGCGTAATCAGTTATAAAATCATTTAATGCTCAGTCAAAGCACACAACAATTTTCTGTTATGGTCCCAAAACAAACAATCAGTTGAAGACTTGAATCAATCGGTTGTTTTGGTTTGACAGCAAGTCAACCATCAAAAACAGTTTTCAACCTTTCTAAAAACACCTAAGTATAAAACAATCAGTTGTTTCGAAAAAACAACAGGTTGTTTTTCACTGAGTTTGAAAAACACTCTTCTTTTAAAAGGTTTGAGAATGCTTAAGCTTTGGATTCAATCAAGAGTGGATTTAACACATAAAATCTACCCCAGATCCTATCTAAAGACAGCTCAGCAACATCAAGCACATCCAACCTTCCATCAATCTTCAAAGGGTTTGGATTTGAACACACTTGATTCAACAATAAGACAAAGTCAGTTTACTATCAAAATTAATAGTTGAATAAGATAAAGGTAAACATGACTTAGAATTTGTAAGCAGTGGGAGTTCAGAAAAGGAGGTCCTATAGACATACAAAGTTGGAAAAGATTGTTTGGGAATGATGATATTTTTTGGAAAAAGTCATCTTAAAAGGTGAAAGCCATTAGGAGGTATGTAAAAATCATCCCTAACATTTTTTAACCAAGTTAGTGTTGAAATAGGAACCTTGGGTAATGAAAAAAGATAAAAAGAAGAAGAATACCTTTGAGGATCAAGTTGAGGCATAGCAAGAGTCAACATGATTGATTTAGTGGATAAAGTATTATGACTCGGTTTAGTACTTACTTCTTTTGCTTTCTCATTTTCTCTTTTAGTTTTCATTTTTATTTGGTCCTCATGAACCTCTTGGGGAGAGAGGGGTTTTAAGGAAACCTTGCGCCCTTGGAAGGAAAAAGAAATTGTATTGGATAGGCCATCATGTAAAACATGTGTATCATATTGCCAAGGCCTTCCTAAAAGAACATGAGTTGCTTACATGGGCACAACATCACATAAAACCTCATCTTTATACTTTCCTATTGCAAAGTTAATGAGGACTTGTTTGTTTCACCTTCGGTAAGCCATTGTAATTTATAGGGCTTGGTATGAGAGATACTGTGATGGGTTGATACAAGGCCTCTTCCATCATAGTGGGTAAGGCTAACTTCTCCACAACTCTTGTACTAGCCACATTAGTGCAACTACCCCCATCAATAATCAAGGAACATAACTTGTTGGTGATAAGACAACGGGTGTGGAAAATATTTTCTCTTGGGTATCATCCAAAGGTTTTGGAATTGTTTCCAACATTCGCCTTATCATCAATAAGTCACCTTCACAAGGACTTTCGCTCTCAGTCTCACTTGGGGATCTAGAAGGTGAGGAATGTCTAGAGGTTTCAGAATCATGCTCACTAACCACTACCCCATCATGAATAAACATATTTATCTTTGAAGGGCAATTAGCAGCTATATGACCATATCCTAAGCATTTAAAACATTTCTTACTAGACGATTTTGTTGGTGATTTAGAAGTTCAAGGTTTAGAATCTCTAGTTTTGAAAGATGATTCTTTAGGAGGATACTTTGAAAAAGATTTGTTTTTATTCTTCCAAGAGTTGTTGTAGTAGTCATCATTATGAGTATTTTTGAAAGCATTTTTCTTTGGAATTTGAGATTCAACCTTGATGGCAAGGTGAACTAAATTTTGTAAAGATGAATACTCATGAAGTTCCACAACATTTTGAATATCCCTCCTAAGACCACTCACAAATCTAGCCATTTTAGCTTCCTCATTTTCATGCATATCTACTTGAATTAAAAGTGTTTCTAGCTACTTAAAATAAGCATCCACACTTAGCATGCCTTGGTGAAGCTGTTGGAGCTTCAACAATAGGTATTTCCTAAAGTGTGGTGGAACAAATCTATCACGCATACACTCTTTTAAATCGTTTCAAGAAACCACGAGAGGTCTCTTGTTTAGTCCAATGTCCATAAGAGTCTTATGCCACCATTGCATGACAGAGTCTAAAAATTCTAAAGAAGCTAATCTAACCCTTTGGTCTTCTAAGACCTCATGTACAAGAAGAATTTGCTCAACCTTTGCCTCCCAACCCAAATATACATTAGGATCACCATCCCCACTAAAACTAGGCAATTTTACAATTGGAAAATAAGGCTTAGCCACATTTTGGCGCCTCTCTTCATATGGATGTCTCCTCCATTCGGTTTCTTCATCATAGCTACCATAATTGTGAGAACTTCTTGATTCATATCTATGATGTTGTCTTCTATGTCTTGGAGGTCTTTCATGTTGCATCTCCAATCTTTGAATTCTTTCCTCCATTTGTCTTATCGCTTCATCTTTTTGTGCAAGGGATCTTTTCGCTTCCTTCAATTCACCAAGGATAAATGCTCTTTGTGGAGAATGTGGCTTGGAAGATTCACCACTTGAATAAGTAGCCATTTAAAAAAAAAAACAAGACAACAAACACAATGAACAAACAATTAAATAAAACAAGGTTGGAAAACTAGAACCAGTAGTGTTGCAGTAATGTCAAATGAAAGGCACTCAAACCACTCTAAGAAATTATTCTTTCCTCAACCAAGCTTCTCTTGGGGTTTGGGTAATTATCAAATGAAAGATGTCAAAGCAACCCACTCAAATTCTAGAGAATAACCTCACTTTCAATTTTCAATATTCAACTTTCAACTTATGATACAAGGCACCATGTATGATGAGAATCAAATAAAGGAGGCTTTTATTAATGGAGGAAGAGGACATCCACCCTCACATTTGAAGTTCTTCCTTCTAGTCTTCTCAAAATTAAAAGAAGACATAAAATAAAGATGAGGCCCAAGCCCAAAGCCCAAGCCCAAGAAGGCCCAAAGCCCCAAAGAGCCCAAGTCATCCCATGAGGGGCAAGGCCAAGCTTTGAAATACTCTTGTATATTTTAGGAGGGTGGTTATTAAATAAAGGGTGTGTGAAAATGTAAAATAAAGTCACATTGTCCATGTGGACTTAGGAGAGTGGTGTAGGGTGTAGTTTTTGGGAGGTGTCATAGTAGAAAAGGTCACACCCTCCCATGTGACTTGTTTTTGGTGGGAATTTCAAATGAGTTTATTTGAAATTTCCCACCTATTTTTCAGCACCTTAGGCTATAAATAGAGGTGCTTCCTTTGTAAAATTCAGATTGGAATTATCTAAGAAAACTCTACTCAAATTTTGAGTGAACTTTGGAGAGCTTTGAGCCTTCTTCTCTAGTCTTATCTTGATGGATCAATGGAGTCCTCAAGTGGCGGCAATCACTCTCATCTAGGAGCATTCCACAACTTCTAGTGGCGAGATCATCCATCCTCCTTCCATCTTCATGAGCATTTCTTCTCTCCTTCCTTTCTCCTCTTTCATTTGTTTTTTGTTAGCTTGTTTTCTTGAGTTGGTTTGGTGTTCTTGCTGTTTTTATGAGTATTTTGGTTCGGCAGTTTTATAATTCTGTCCATTCATCTTGTTCCTTTGCTTTTCTTACTCTTTTGTTCGGTTCAATTTGACTAAAATTGGTTCATCCAAATGAGTTTGGGATTTGGTACTAGTTTTTGGTGAGTTCTTGTCTTTAGAACAATGATCCAACTCTAAGAAAAGTGCCTCTATAATGTCCAACTCAAGGTGATTCTAAAAATGTCAAGAATCTTGTTCTATGTGGCTATTGGAATCACATCAATGTACCTCTATTTATCCAAGGGCAAGGGAGTTGGAAGAGTCACTCTTCTAGTTCCTTCTCTAAAATAGTGCCTAAGAGAGAAAAGGAGTTGGAAGAGTCTTTCTAGTTCCTTCTCTAAAGTAGTGCCTAAGAGTCTTACATGGAGGGTGTCTTTTGGTTTTCCTCTTTGGCACTTTCCTAAGGCTACTCCTATATTATTTACAAAAGATATTTGTTAGAATAGGTGGCTAAAAGAAGAGGGGGGAGGGTGAATTGTTTCTAAAAATCTTTTCGCAAATATTAGTTTAAGAATGAAACTTTAACAATCAATTCAGAAAGGACATTTAAACAAAGATTCAGAAAACTATTTCAGTATTTTAATCGGTTAAAAACACGATATAACCAGTTGTTTATGTTACAGATACAAAAGCAGTTTGTAAGTGATCCTGCCTGTTGACCAGAACGTTGGAACTTGCCTCGTCAAACTTGGATCGACGTGTGCACCGCTTCAACCTCCGTCCTTCGTCACGATCCACCTCAAGAACCTGCAAAAGAACAGAGCGGCGCCGCTGCGGCCGATCGCACTCCAACGCCCAAGTCAGTGATTGAACCACCAAATACTTCAAGAGCAACACTCAAGAACTCTCAAGGAACCGTGAACCAATTCTCTCTCACAGTATGCTTAAGAACTCGCAAGCGTAAAGAAGACAATCTGAACGTGCGTACCTCAGAAGTTCGTTGGGAAACCCTTTTATACCTGGTCACTTTCTCTCTCCTGGCAGTTACGCACCTGGACACGTGGCTCGCATCCAGTCGTACACGTGCCATCATCTGGAGCCTCCTTGACTTGGGCGCTGCTTCTGACTCTCTCTTGGCTAAGTTATTTATGCATGGTACTGCCCAGCGCATAGCTAACTTGGAGCGCGATCTCTACTGGGATTGGCGAGTTAGGGTGCCCTCGTACACCTTCCCTGTGGTCTCGCCGGCCGCCTTCATAATCTGCACCACCTTCATCTTCGGCGATGTGCTTGCTCCGGCGATCTCCAATCACTTGGTCGCCTGAGTTTACAACTGGCGACTTCATCTTTGACCCGGTGATCGCCGGTTCTGGTATGCTGGAGATTGAAGCACGCCAACTTCATAACTGGCGACTACACGAGCCCCCCGACTTCCTTCCCTTCTGCCAACCTGGCGTCTTGTCAACACGCCTATACTGTAGCTTGATGCCACGTCATCACTTCCGACTACCAGGGCGGTACACAAGCCCCCCAGTCTTAAGCGAAGACTTATCCAGCGAAAAGACTAAAAGAGTCGCGTCAATACCGATCTACGTGGCACTGGCGCAAAATTCCAAGCGGTTGTACTTTCTGCTTCTCTGACGCTCCACCAAACACTCCTCCCATCGTTCGACACGTGGCTTCATCAACGGTTACCTTCAGTTAACGTTAGCGCTTCCCAAACCCATTTCGAAAAACCCTTAAACCCATTTCGCTCCACTGTTCCATCACTTTCTTCGTATTCTCAGACGCTCCAACTCTCTTCTGCAAAAAGCTCTCAACGTTCTTCAACCTCCTGAATCACCAACTCCCTTCATCACTCTTCCGATCATAAAAAGGTACTTCCTTTCCTTCTTCAGTTGGGTTTTCCTGCATTTTAACCGATTCGCATCATCCTTTAACTGTCTGGTGCATACGTTGTGGGTTGTCTTTTCTATTTCTCCTTCTTCGTAACTTAGGGCTTCGTCTTCGTTACAACGAACCCTCGTTCGTTCGTTTTCTCACCCTTCTTTCATGATCGAGTCAGCCTCTACGAATCCTGATCACCTTTTCTTTTCTTCTTCCTTTGCAGCTTCCGCAATAACTCGCTCAAAGATCACCCCAAATCCTCCTCCTTCGTCACGAAACCCCTCCTCACAAGCACACAACCCACCACGAGCACGTGGTGCTTCTTCTTCTCAGGCTGAGAGGCCTGCACCCTCCCGCCCCAACTTGGCTCAGGCCACTCCACCCGTCGCCGGAGGAGCCTCCGTGCCTTCTCCAGATTTCAAAAAAATGTACCCATGGGCCACCTCGACCTTGCTGAAGGAAACCTCCTCAGTAAACTCTGCTGGGGCGGTGAGTGCGGTGCTCGCCCAAGACCAGGATCAGGCTCAGAAGCCTATTTATTTCGTGAGCAAGGTGTTGCAGGGCCCAGAAACGAGATATCAGGCCCTGGAGAAGGCTGCTTTGGCGGTGGTGTTTTCGGCGAGGAGGTTGCGCCACTATTTCCACAGTTTCACAATACTGGTGATGACTGACCTGCCCATCCAGAATGTCTTGAAGAAACCTGACGTTGCAGGAAGAATGGTGAAGTGGGCAGTCGAG
>NW_027174336.1:0-12679 GCF_000499845.2 Phaseolus vulgaris | reverse complement strand
GTTAGAAAGAAGAGAGAAAGAGAAAATAAATATATTATTCATGTATGTGTAAAATTGGTCTTACATCAAAGAATATATATAAAATATATCAAAATAACTACTACTATCTCAGGAAAACAGAAAAAACACAATAAAAAACCTTTTATTCAATTATTCTATCATGACTAATCTAATTGGAAGAATTAGTTTTTTCAATTATGTTTTAATTGTGAACAAAGCTTCAATGTATACAAATGGAGAATCATTATATTGCAAACACCTATGCTATTTCTTAATATAGTTGAGAAAATTACGCTATATTCAATTAATAATAATAGTGGAATGTGTATCAATATAAGTTTTTATGATAAAAATATATTTAGAGACAATTTTTTTTATAAAATTTATTTAAAATAAATACAAATAAGTATTTTTATTTAAAATTTACAAAAATTTTAATGCAATAGACACTCATTTTAAAAAATAATTACTTAAAACAAAAAATTATCATATAGTTATGTACCGCCCAGGTGTCGGAAGTGATGACGTGGCAGCAAGCGATAATATAGGCGTGTGTGAACGGAACACCTGGTTGACAAAAGGGAAGGAAGTCGGGTAGCTCGTGTAGTCGCCAATCGTTAAGTTTGGCGTGCTCCGATCTCTAGCATATCTAAACCGGCGGTCACCAGGTTTGTTTCGTAGTCGCCGGATGCGAACCCAGGCGACCAAGTGATTAGAGATCGCCGAGAGGAGGACATTGCCGAAAGATCAGGAAAGCTTGTTCAAGGCTTTCAAAGGGCACGAGTTGCGAAGGATGAAGTTATCAGATGATCATTCCCTAGCTAGCCAGAGGTTGAGGCCAGGGAACAGCTTACCAGGACATGCACGGTGAAGCAAGTGAAGCAGTATCATGATGGCGGCCGGCGAGACCCACAGGGAAGGTGTGCATGGTGACACCCCGTACTCGCCACACAGAAGAGATCACGCTCCAAGGCAGCTATAACCGAGTTACTCCTTGCATGGGTAATTAGTCGAACAGCCTGAAGAGTAAGAAGTGACGCTCAAGCAGAGGACGCTTCCAGATGGTGACACGTGTACAACTGGATGCGAGCCACGTGTTCAGATGTGTAACCGTCAGGAGAGAGAAAGTGCACAGGGTATATAAGAGATTCTAACGAACTTCTGAGGTACGCACATTTAGAACACTTCTTTACGCTTGGAGAATACTTGAGGACTGAGAGAGTGTTTGCACGGTTCCTTGAGTTCTTAGTTTTCTCTTAGAGTTTTGGTGGTTCCGTCACTGACTTGAGCGCCGGAGCGCGATCGGCCGCAGCGGCGCCACTCTGTCTTTTGCAGGTTCTTGAGGTGAATCGAGGTGTGAAGGAAGGAAGCTAGCGTGGTGCAAAGCCGATCCAGAAGGAAGAAACCTTTGACGAGGCGAGGCTTTTGCGTTCTGGTCAACCGGCAAGATCATCAGGCGCCCACCGTGGGCCGTGTAAAATCTGTCCCCATCCACAGCGCGAGTTCTTGAAGTTTTGTGTGGTTGTGTGCTGGTGCAACCATTTTCCACCGTTCATTCAAGCTTTTGTTCGGTGATTTCAAGTTTTCCGCCATTCGTTTGGGTTTTAATCGGTAGTTTCGAGTTTTCCACCGTTCGTTCGAGCTTTCGATCGGATTCTTGGAGTTTCTTGCTGTTTGCGCGGTTTTCAATCGGTGTTCGGTGCTTTTTCCGTTCGTTTGTGTTTCTGGTTGGTGAATCGGGAGTTTGCTGGAGGAGCGGTAGGTTCGTGGTGAAAGTGCAAGTTTTGTGAAGGTTTCGACGTCCGAATCTATCGGCGTGCTGTTGTGGTTGTGTTTTTGGAAGTTCTTGGGAGTTTGGGAGTTTCTGACCGATTGATTGTTGGATCGATCGTTTGCTGGAGAAGGTTTTGTTCGTTGAAGTTTGGTCTGCTGAGTTTCATGAGAAAGATGAGAAGCAACCGTTCAAGTCCCGTTGTGCCAGTTGCTGCAGAAGGCGCCCTGACCATGGCACAGATGATGGAGATCATGCGTGCTGCAGACGAATGTGGAGGCATCGCGCATAGAGCAAGCGAAGATGCATGAAGACCTGGTCGCCTCTCAGGCCAGGAATGAAGAGCTCAGCAAAGTGACTGAGGAGTTGCGCCAAGCTCTTCAGGAGCAGAGAGGACGCCCAGTTGTTGAAGAGGTCGCGCCGTCGTAGCCGCCGCGCGTTTTCCCTATGCCGTTTGCTCAGGCGATCACAGACACGCCCATCCCTGCGAGCGTAGTACCTGTGAAAGCTTCTTTCACCGGCGTGGAGAACCCTGAGGCACATCTCACCACGTTCCACATGCAGATGATGCTGTCAGGGGGCTCGGATGCTGTATATTGCAAGATGTTTGTGAGCACGCTCCAGGGAACAACGCTGGAATGGTTTGTGAGCTTGCCTACAGGTCACATAACCAATTTCCAGCAGTTTTCGAAGCTTTTCGTCGAGCAGTACATTGTGAACAAGGCGCCACCTAGGGTGTCTTATGACCTGTACGACATAAGGCAGTACCAGGGAGAGTCCCTCAGGGACTACTTGAATCGCTTGGAGCACAGATGGTCCGCTCGCCTGCCAAAGACGAGGAGATGCCTGGTATACCCTTCAAAAAAGGGCGTGTTGAGGGACCTTTCTGTGAAGGCGCTGATTAGGGCTCACCCCGCCACGTTTGCTGAAGTTAGGTGATTTGCGGTGGCCCACATCGCCGGACCGAGAGTGAGGTCGCCGAGAAGAAGAGGAAGCGTGGCCCCCTGCTAGCCCACGTGCCCAGACTAGAATCCAGCCGCAGAGGGTGCTGGAGACGATGGCGGCCAGGAAGGATCAAAGGACTCGCCATCCTTATGATCCGAGGAAGAACAAGGGAAGGGCTCAGGGCGCCCCAGGGAGTACAATCGCCCACCAAAGCAACAAGTTTGTCATGGGGTTGGCGGATCTGATCGCCATTCCCAACATAGCAGCCAGGCTAAGGCACCTGAGAAAGTGGGCGACAAGGTGTGGGCCAAAACCAGACGCCTGGTGTGAGTTCCACCAGAGTTTTGGTCACACCGTTGATTCGTGTTTGGCCCTGGATACCAGCTCGACGACCTGGTCAAGAGCGGTTTCTTGAATGATTACCTGTTGGACAGGAGGACGGGAGATGCGTCGAGCTCCCAGCCGGCGAGTGGCGAGATTCAGCAGCACGAGATGCCTACTCATTGTGAGATCCACACCATCGTTGGAGGATTCTCGGTGGTGGATGCACTGCGTCACAGAGGAAGAAAATACGCAAGGTCTGTGATGACGGTGGATATGTTCGAGGATCACTCGCCAGATGTGGACATCACGTTCACAAAAGAAGATTCTCAGGGACGTTGTGCCTCACGACCAACGATCCCATAGTTATCTCGCTCGTCACAGCGGGGAAGGAAAGTCCACCGGGTGCTAGTGGACCAAGGAAGCTCGGCAGATGTGATGTTCTGGCTGACTACCCCTTAACCAGCTGAGGCCCTATGGAGGATGCTTATATGGGTTCGCTGGCGATCAGGTGGAGGTCAGGGGGTACATTGAGCTGAGAACAACGTTCACGAATGAGGGTGGCCTCGAAAGAACGGAGAAAATCAAGTACCTCGTTGTGACGCCCCCTCAGCCTACAACAATCTGTTGGGGAGACCAACCCTCAACAGAATAGGAGCTGTGCCCTCAACTAGGCACATGAAGGTTAAGTTACCGTCAATGGAGGGGGTGGTGATCACCATCAAATCTGACCAGAAGGAAGCGAAGAAATGCTATGAGAATAGCCTAAAAAATAGGAGGTCAGTAAGTTACATCACCACGACGCCGCCTCCTGGTGTGAAGCCCAAGCCCGACAGAATGGCGAGTTGTTGATGCGGCGATGGAGGTGGCCGCCGGAGGCGATGTCACCATGCTGGATGCTGAGGTTGAGGGAGAGAGCGGCGGACGGGAGGAAGAGGCGAGGAACCGCCCAGAGGAAGCGAGGGAATTGGGAATCGCCAGGGCGGTGATCGCCAGGGAAGCCAGACCCAAACCCGTCGAGGAGTGGCTCGAAAGGGAGATCGGGGGAAAGGTCTTCAAGCTGGGAAGATCTTTGGAGACTGAGCTCCAAAACCAGATCGCCAAGGTGATAGAACGACATCTGGATGCTTTTGCATGGTCTGCTTCAGACATGCCGGGAATTGACCCCGATTTCTTGTGTCACCACTTGGCAATGGACCACACAAGTTAGACCCAGTGCGACAGAGAAGAAGGAAATTTAACGAGGAGAGGAGGCAGGCCGATCAGGGATGAAACACAGAAGCTCCTCGCCGCAGGCCATATCAGGGAGGTCCAGTATCCTGAGTGGTTGGCTAATGTCGGTACTGGTGAAGAAGAGCAATGGGAAGTGGCGCATGTGCGTCAACTTCACTGACCTGAACAAGGCTTGCCCAAAGGATTCGTATCCTTTGCCAAGCATAGACGCCCTGGTTGATAGTGCAGCAGGGTGCAAGTTGCTGAGTTTTTCTGGACGCCTTCTCGGGGTATAATTAGATAAAGATGCATCCTATGGATGAAGAGAAAACTGCCTTCATGACTGAGAGGTCGTGCTACTGGTTACAAGGTGATGCCCTTTGGGCAGAAGAATGCGGGGGCCACGTACCAAAGATTGATGGATAAGGTACTTGCACCAATGCTGGAAGGAATGTGCAAGCGTACGTAGATGATATGGTCGTGACCTCGCCAGAAAAAAGCAAGCACATTGCGGATCTGGAGGAGTTGTTCACCACAATCGCCAAGTTCAGATTAAAGCTGAACCCCGAGAAGTGCATTTTTGGCGTGGAGGCAGGGAAGTTCTTGGGATTCCTCTTAACGGAAAGAGGAATAGAGGCAAATCTTGATAAGTGTGCTGCCATATTGGCAATGAGGAGCCCGGCTACCATGAAGGAGGTGCAGCAACTTACAGGTCGGATGGCCGCCCTGTCTCGTTTCGTATCGGCTAGCGAAGAGAAAGGCTATTTGTACTTCCAATGTTTAAGGCGAAACAACAAGTTTGTCTGGACGAAGGAGTGTGAAGAGGCCTTTGTGAAGCTTAAAGAGTACTTGGCGAGCCCGCCGGTTTTGTGTAAACCCTTGGTAGGAACCCCTCTCAGGTTGTATTTTGCTGTGACTGAGAGGGCGGTGAGTGCGGTGCTCGCCCAAGATCAAGACCAGGCTCAGAAGCCTATTTATTTCGTCAGCAAGGTGTTGCAAGGCCCGGAGGTGAGGTATCAGGCCTTGGAGAAAGCTGCACTGGCTGTAGTATTTTCGACGAGGAGGTTGCGCCACTATTTTCACAGTTTTACAGTGCTGGTGATGACCGACTTGCCCATCCAGAAGTCCTGAAGAAGGCTGACGTAGCTGGGAGAATGGTGAAGTGTGGGCGGTGGAGCTGTCGGAGTTCGACATCAAGTATGAGCCCCGAGGTCCGATCAAGGGGCAGATTTTCTTCGATTTTGTGGTCGAGCTCTCGTCGGAAACAACACGAGTTGAAGGGGATGATTTTCGTTGGGTGCTCTCGGTGGACGGATCGTCAAACCAGTAGGGTAGCGGTGCTGGAGTCATTCTAGAAGGGCCCAACGGCGTGCTGATAGAACAGTCCCTGAGGTTTGCCTTCAAAGCCAGCAGCAATGAAGCAGAGTATGAGGCGTTGATCGCCGGAATCTTGCTGGCCAAGGAGATGGGAGCTAGGGTGCTGATGGCTAAGAGTGACTCGTTATTAGTCACGGGACAAGTAACAGGCGAGTTCCAGGCCAAGGATCCACAAATGGCGGCTTACTTGGAGTATGTGCAGGAGTTGAAGAGTTCCTTTGTCTCGTTTGAAGTGGTGCATGTGCCTAGAGAGCAGAATGCCCGAGCAGACTTGCTAGCTAGCTCGCCAGTTCGGGAAAGGGGGGGTAGGCAGAGGACAGTGATCCAAGAAACTCTAAAGACGCCTAGAGCATTTGTGGCAGACCACCTGGTTCTTCAGATAAGCAAGTCGACAAAGAAAGCGGCGAGGAGTCACAGGTCCTTGACTCAGGAGACCTTAAGGTCGCCGAGAATAAGAGCATGTCGGGGGGAGAGGGTGAACATGACGCAAGTCTATGCCACGCATGAGCCAGACACATGGATAACCCAGTACCAGCGCTGCCTGGCAGATGGCCTTCTCCCGCTGGATCCGACGGAGGCTAGAAAGATAAAGAAGAACTCCAGCAAGTTCACCATGATTGATGGCGAGTTGTACAGGTTTGGGTTCACACACCCACTCCTGGAATGTGTGCACGGAGAAAAATGTACAAGAATTATGGCCGAGCTCCATGAAGGGATATGTGGAAGTCACGTCGGGGATCGAGCTCTGGCTGCAAGAACTCTCCGTGCGGGTTATTACTGGCCAACAATGAGGGAGGACTGCAAGAAGTATGCACAGTGCTGCAAGCAATGTCAGCAGCACGCCGATTGGCACAAGGCGCCTCCAGAAGAGTTAAAGTCAATTTACAGCCCTTGGCCGTTTCATACGTGGGGAATTGACATTCTGGGACCTTTCCCATTGGCGATCAGGCAGATGAAATACTTGGTGGTGGCGATTGAATACTTCACCAAGTGGATCGAAGCAGAACCAGTAGCCCAGATCACCGCACACAAGATCGAGAGTTTTGTTTGGAAGAACATCGTGTGCCGGTTTGGTGTGCCTAAGCGCCTGGTGTCAAACAATGGGACTCAGTTTGCAAGTCACCTACTGAAGAAGCTGTGCGAAGAGGTAAGAATTCAGCAGGTGTTTGCATCCGTCGAGCACCCTCAGACAAATGGCCAAGTAGAGTCCGCCAATCGGGTGTTGCTAAGAGGCTTGAGGAGAAGGCTAGAGAAAGCCAAGGGATCGTGGGCTGAGGAGGTACCCGCATAGTTTGGGCGTACCATACCACCGAGCAGTCAGGAACCCATGAGACCCCGTTCAGCTTGGTCTATGGATGTGATGCAATGATTCCAGTGGAAATCCAGGAGAGCTCGCCGAGATTCCAGAACTTTGTGGCGGAAGACTCGAACGAAGAGAGAAGGTTGAATCTAGATTTACTGGATGAGGTTAGGGAGGAGGCAAGGGTAAAGGCTAAGGCAGTGAAAAGGAGGATTGAACGAAGGTATAACTCGAAGGTGATGCCAAGGCAGTTTAGAGAAGGCAACCTGGTGATGAGGAAGGCCCACCAGTACGAGATGGAAAACAAGTTATCGCCTAAGTGGACAGGACCGTTCAGAATAACCGAGGCGATCGGGAACGGCGCCTACCGCTTAGAAACATTGGAAGGAGGGGCGATTCCTCGCACTTGGAACGCCACACACCTCAAGTTATATTACAGTTAAAGCTTTGTAAGTAAAAACGAACATGAAGAGATTTGCAAGCTTTCTGTTAAAACAGTTTGAAGGGGGCACCCTTTTTTCCCTAAGGAGGGTTTTTAATGAGGCCACCCAATAAAAAAGAGTTTTCAAAGTTTAAAGTTTCTAAGAATGCATGTTTGTTGTTTCGAAAGTTTTAGAAAAAAGACCTTATCACTCGTACGTGATTCAAGGCAAGTTTAAAGTTATGTTGCATGCTTTCTAAGAAAAAGTTTTAAAGTCCCCATCGCTTTTCGGCGATTGGTGGCATCAGTTAAAGTTTTAAAGTCCTCATCGTCTTTCGGCGATCAGAGGCACCAGCAATGACTAAAGACCTCAGCGCTCTCGTGCGTTTGGAGGCAAGAAGAGAAAAGACCTCCTCGCCCTCGAGCGAGTGCAGGCGAGAAAGAGAAAAAGTCCTCAGTGCATCCAGGGGGGAGGAGATGTACACCCTGGGCAAGTTGAGGCACCAGATAAAGTCCTTCTCGCCGTCGAGCGAGTTCAGGCCAGATAAAGTCCTTCTTGCCGTCGAGCGAGTTCAGGCAAGATAAAGTCCTTCTCGCCGTCGAGCGAGTTCAGGCGAGAAAAAGTCCTTCTCACCTCAGAGTGAGTTTAGGCTAGATGAACTGAAAAGTCAAGGGTGTTCGTGACCTTAAACGGCGGGAAAGGAAGGAAAACGCCTTTCCCCCTTTAAGTGAAACATCAATATTGACTTAGTAAGACCAGAGAAGACTTCCACGCTTGTAGGCGGTGTGAAGGCAGATAAAATCCTTCTCGTCTTGAACGAGTTCAGGTATGGCGTGAAGGGTGAAAGAAGTTTAAAGGATAGCTAAGGTAGGTTCAAAGAGAACACCTCGCTATCTGGCTTATTGTTCTGAAACTCAGGGAGGTAGAGAAGGAACCGAAAGGCGCCTTTACCCCCCAGATGAGGGAACAATAGCCAAGTTATGAAGGCAAAGAAAGCTTACATCGCCAGACCTCTATGGCGATCAGAGGAATTCCAGGCGATGACAGGAGTAAAGGCTAACCTTGTCAGGCTGATCAGGGTAAAATGTATTGTGATACCAGTTTAAGTTAAAACCTGCTGCCTAGTAAGTAGCTAATTGCCTTAAGTTTGCAAGTTACGTTAAATGTCATCGCTTGAACGTTAATAAGTTGCTCAAGTTTTACTTTGAGTTAACAGTTGATCAATTGTTATAAGATTGATAGTTTGCTCGAGTTCAAAGCAGTGAGTAAACGGTTAAGCCCGAGGAATCGCTAAGTTAATTTGTTTAAAGCGAGTTCTACCAGATAAGTTGATCAACCATACAGCGAGTGAGAAAGCAGATGAAGGTTAAAGAATGCGAAGTAAACATAAAGATGAGGTGCAAAAAGCAGAAGAAGTTATATAAAAGCAGTGTCAGTTTCAAATACATAAGAAGAAAAATTACATGTAAAGTTTTACAAAACAGAAATAAGCGCCAAGTTTTCAAAGAGCAAAGTGATGGAGGGAGACAATTAATCTTCAAAGGGCACGATCTTCCCATCCACCACTTCATTGCAGATGGACACCATGGTCAGATCAAGCTCGGGGTATTGGCAAGCGACTTGCTCCAGGGCGGCGTCGAACCCGGCGGCAAGGACTTGGGCGGAGCTTTGCTCGAGCTCTTCGGTTTGTTGCTTCAGCTCGTCGGTTCGTTTCTTCAGCTCTTCAGTTTCCCCGCGAGCTTGAGCAAGGTCTTCAGCAACCTTTTTGCCTTCGTCCCGCGCCTGGGCCAGCTCTGCAGCAATCTTCTTGTTTTCCTCTTGAGCCTTGGCGAGCTCAACCATGGCATCGTCCCTCTCCTTCTCGACCCTCCCGAGGAGCACCTCCCGATCAACTGACCTTTTTTCAAGGTTTTCCACCTTGGCCGCATCTGCTTTCATTGATGCCTCCAAGCTGGAGGAAGCTTCTTCCCTACCAAGACTTGATGTGTGTTTGATGAAGAAATGGCTTGAGTGCTTTGAAGATTGTAATAGGTTTTTAGATTCATTTGTAATTAGGTTGTAAGTGTGTATGATTGCCTTTTGCTGTGTAACCTATCCTAGATGCCTAACCAAGTCTAGATCAAGCACATGATGTGGTTAAATGGTTTTTGAAAAGCTTTTGAAATGTTTTTAACAGTTTTAAAACAGTACACAAATAAATCTATTTTATGGAGAAAGAATCTGTTTATTTCTTCTCTGTTAAAAGGCTTTCGTTAAATGGTTTTTGAAAAGCTTTTTTAAATGGTTTTAACAGTTTTAAAACAGTACACAATAAATCTGTTTTATGGAGAAAGAATCTGTTTATTTCTTCTCTGTTAAAAGGCTTTTCTAAATTTCTGTTAAGGCACCAAGGGAAAGCTCAGTTCGTTATTTCAGTTAAGATGAGCTGGCTTGTGTGTTATACTTTAATCTGTTTTACTGTGAAAGAACAGGTTTATTCTTTGGTCTGCTGAAAGGTTTGTTTTTCACAAGTTAGTTAGGGCACCAAAGGTACCACTCAGACAGTTATTTCTGTTAAGCTGAGTTGGCAGTTTTTACAAAATAAATCTGTTAAGTTCAAAAACTGAATCTGTTGTTTTCTTAACTGCTTTTCAACTGTTTTTTTGAAAGAAGTTAGAAACTGTTTTCTATATAAACAATGTCTCTCTCACATGAATAAGTGCTGAGGAATTACGCTTTTGACAGAGATCAAACATTTCCATGTGAGAAGAAGGATTGAAAGGGTTTTTGAAAGGTTTTCCAAAGAGATTTTCAAGTGTGCTTGTTCTAGGAACCTTGAATCTGGTGAAGGTGCTGGTGCAGTTCTGCAGCAAATTGAACTACTGGTTTTGAGTTCTTGCATCTTCTTTTCAGGTGTAATCTTTCCTTTATTCTGTTTTGTAAAGGTGTAAGTGTTAGTCACTCCTTGATAGGGTTTCTTGGAGTGCAAGGTGTGCTGAAAGGGGTTTTCAGCATTGGTGTGTTGTTCTTGTAGTGTTCAAGAAACTGCTGGTTTTGTAAGTGATTGGTACTGTTTTAGTGAATTCCACCTTGGGGTAAGGTGAGACTGGATGTAGCTCTGTATGAGTGAACCAGTATAAAAACGTGTGTATCTTGTATCTCATCCTGCACTCTTTTTCTGGTTTTTTGCTTAATTCTGTCAAGAACTAAATCTGTTCTTTTAAATTGAATCTGTTAATTCTGGGTTAAGTGAAAACTGTTCTCCTGATTTGTTGAAGTTTTCTGATCATAAACAAGGTTGCTGCATATAATGGTTTAAGTGAATTGTGAACAAACTGACATTTATCATTAAAACCTGAGAAAGGATCATACTTCTTGAAATCTTGTGTTGTGTAGCTTTTGATTGACTAGCTATAATCCTTCATCCTCACATATTAAGCTGATCTGGTTCTGTCATAATTCTCTGTGATCACAATTTTACATTGTGAACAAAAATTCAAATTGTGCCAAGACTGCTCTGAAGAATCAATCTGTTTCATGTAAAAACAATCTGTTCTTTTTGCCTCTGGAATACTGAAAAATTGTTGTTCTTGCCGAAAATTTTATAAGCTCAATTCACCCCTCCCCTTGGAACTTAGACACTAATAGACCCAACAATTGGTATCAAGAGCTAGGGTTTGTATTTTGCTCAAGTGTGTGTATGATGTCTGAGTTTAAAATGCCTTTTGCTGAAGGTGCATCTATTAATAGACCTCCTATGTTTGGTGGTGTTAACTATGCTTTCTGGAAAATCAGGATGAAGATCTTATGGAATCTATGACAATGGGAATCTGGGATGCAGTGGTCAGTGGACCTTTTTATACCTATGCAGGTTGTCAAAGATGAAACAATAAAGAAGCCTTGGTCTGAATTGGAGTGAAACTGAGAAGAAAAAGGCCCAATATGACTCTTTAGCCAAGAATATCATCACCTCTGCACTGAATATGGATGAGTTCTTTAGAGTCTCTCAATGTAACTCAGCAAGGAGATGTGGGATGTACTAGAGGTGACTCATGAAGGAACTGATGATGTGAAACGGGCAAGGAAGCATCACTCATTCAGGAGTATGAGCTATTCAGAATGCAATCTGAAGAAAGTATTGCAGAGAAACGATTTACACACACAAGTTGTAAAACATCACTGGCCTTGGTAAAGTCTTTGACAAGAAGAGCTTAAACAAGTATAAAAATTAGTCTTGATAGAGCTGGCAGCCTAAGGTAACAGCAATCTCAGAATCCAGAGATTTATCCAAGATGTCCACTGCTGCACTTTTTGGAAAGCTGATAGAACATGAAATTGAGCTGAAAAGATTGAAAGAACAAGAAACAGTGGAAAAGAAGGCCAAAGGAATTGCTCTGAAAACTACCATAGAACATGATACAAGTGAGGAAGAAGGTGATCCAGAACATGATGAGACTGTGAGTCTGCTCACCAGGAAATTCAGCAGATTTCTTAGAAAGAAAAACCGTGACAGAACTCAGCAGAGAAAGAGGTATTCCAAACAACCTATTGATTCAAATTCTTCCAATTACACGTGTTTGGATGTGGTAAACCAGGTCATATAAAAGCTGATTGTCCAAACAATCAAAGTAAAGAAAAATCAGCAAGCAAGAGGAGTGACAAAGGGAAAGGTAGAAGAGCATATATCTCATGGGAAGAAAATGATGTATCCTCATCTAGTGATTCTTCAACTGAAAGTGAAAAAGCAAATCTTTGCTTCATGGTGAATGATGAGGGATCCAACTCTGACTCAGTAAGTAATTTCTCCACTGATTCTGAAAACTATGATCAACTGCTATTAGCCTTTAAGGAAACACATGATGAAGCAAACAGGTTGGCTGTAATGTGCAACAGATTGAATAAAGTAAATAAGGTACTTGAACCAAAGGTCAAACTCTTGAAGAAGAACTGCACAAAGCTAAAACTGAATTAATTAGTCTTGAATTGACATGTTTGCATGCATCAATTAAAACTTGTGATAATTGCAAAAAGCTGGAAAAACAGGTTGAGTATTTGTTAAAAACACTTTCAAATTTCACTAAGGGAAGAGAAAATCTTGAAACATTATTAGGTTCACAGAATGCTGTTTTCAATAAAAATGGTTTAGGATATAATCCTGGAATGAAAGGTAATGTGAAAAAGCTGTCAAGTTTCTTTGTTCCTTCCAAAACAGGTTTTTCCTCTTTTAGTAATTCAAAAACAATGCATACTGCAACATGTTTTTATTGTATGAAATCTGGTCATGTATCTAGAACATGTAAGGCTAGGAAATATTTGTTCCTAAAGGTTTAGCCAAATGGCTTCCTAAGGAAA
>NW_027174335.1:0-12890 GCF_000499845.2 Phaseolus vulgaris | reverse complement strand
CTGAGTTCATGAGAAAAATGAGAAGCAATCGTTCAAGTCCAGTTGCGCCCGTCGCTGCTGAAGGCGCCGCTGCCATGACCATGGCGCAGATGGCAGAGATGATGCGTTCGTTGCAGGCAACTGTGGAAGCCTCACGCGTAGAGCAGGCGAGAATGCATGAGGACCTGGTCGCCTCTCGCGCCAGGAATGAGGAGCTCAGCAAGGTGACTGAGGAGCTGCGTCAAGCTCTTCAGGAGCAGCAAGGGCGTTCTTCTGCTGAAGAGGTGGCGCCGTCGTCGCCACCTCGTGTTTTCCTATGCCTTTTGTTCAGGCGATTACTGACACGCCTATTCCTACGAGCGTGGTTCCGGTTAAGGCTGTCTTTACCGGCGTGGAGGATCCAGAGGCTCATCTAACCACGTTCCATACGCAGATGATGCTGTCGGGAGGGTCAGACGCCGTCTACTGCAAGATGTTCGTGAGTACGCTCCAGGGAACGGCGATGGAGTGGTTTGTGAGCCTGCCTAACGGCCACATAACCAATTTTCAACAGTTCTCGAAGATTTTTGTCGAGCAGTACATCGTGAATAAGGCACCGCCCAGGGTGTCTTATGATCTGTTTGATATAAGGCAGTACCAGGGAGAGTCCCTCAGAGATTACCTGAATCGCTTTGGAGCGCAGATGGTCAGATCGCCGGCAAGGATGAAGAAATGCTGGTCTATGCATTCAAGAAGGGCGTGCTGCCAGGACCATTCTGCGAGGCCTTGATCAGGGCTCACCCGCGACGTTTGCTGAAGTCAGGCGACTTGCGGTGGCTCACATCGCCGACGAGAGTGAGTCGCCGAGAAGAGAGGAGCGTGGCTCCCGCTAGGCCACGCGCCCAGACCAGGATCCAGCCGCAAGGGTGCTGGAAACAGCGGCGGCGGCCAGGAAGGACCAGAGGACTCGCCATCCTTACGATAGGAGGAACAAGGGAAGGAGCCAGGGACGCCAGCAACCAGCACGCCGGGAATACAATCGCCCGCCTAAGCACAAGTTTGTCATGGGACTGGCGGATGATCGCCATTCCTAACATATCTGCTAGGTTGAAAGCGCCTGAGAAGGTGGGCGACAAGGTGCTGGGGTCAAAAGCCCAGATGCCTGGTGTGAGTTTCACCAAGGCTTTGGCCACACTTTGGACTCGTGTTTGTCTTTGGGATATCAGCTCGACGATCTGGTTAAGAGCGGGTTCCTAAATGAACTATCTGCTGGACAGGAGGACGGGGGGAGCGTCGAGTTCCCAGCCAGCAGGTGGAGAAGCCCAGCAACACGAGATGCCTATCCACGGGGAGATCCACACCATTGCAGGGGGCTTCTCAGGTGGTGGATGCACCGCATCGCAAAGGAAGAAGTACGCGCGATCGGTGATGACAGTGGATATGTTTGAAGATCACTCACCGGAAGTGGACATTACGTTCACCAAGCAGGATCTTCGGGACGTTGTGCCTCATGACAACGATCCCATAGTCATTTCGTTGGTTACGGCGGGAAGGAAGGTCCACAGAGTTCTGGTGGACCAAGGAAGCTCGGCAGACGTGATGTTTCTGGCCGACTTTCACGTAGCTGGAGTTGCCCCTTGACCAGCTAAGGCCCTATGGAGGGTGCCTATATGGGTTCGCTGGTGACCAGGTGGAGGTCAGGGGGTACATTGAGCTGAGAACCACGTTTACAGATGAGGCTGGGTCGAGGACGGAGAAAATCAAGTACCTCATTGTGAACGCTCCTTCAGCATACAACATCCTGTTGGGAAGGCCCACGCTTAACAGGATAGGCGCAATCCCGTCGACCCGGCACATGAAGGTAAAGTTGCCGTCTATGGAGGGGGTGGTGATCACGATCAAGTCTGATCAGAAAGAAGCGAAAAAGTGCTATGAGAATAGCCTGAAAAACAAGAGGTCGGTGAGTTATGTAACAACCACCCCACCTCCCGGTGTGAAGCCCAGATCGACGGTAACAGAGGAGGCCGCCGGAAGAGATGTGGAGAAGTGGACGCTGAGCTGGGGGAGAGGAATGCTGGTCTGGAGGAGGAAGAGGCGCGGAATCGCCCTGAGGAAGCGAGGGAGCAGGGAATCGCCAGGGCGGTGATCGCCAGAGAATCCAGGCCAAAACCTGTCGAGCAGTGGCTCGAAAAGGAGATCGGAGGAAAGATCTTCAAGCTGGGAAGATCTCTGGAGGTCGAACTCCAGGACCAGATCGCCAAGGTGATTGAGCGGCATCTGGACGCGTTTGCATGGTCCGCTTCGGACATGCCCGGGATTGATCCCGACTTCTTGTGCCATCATCTGGCGATGGACAATTTGGTGAAACCAGTGCGACAAAGGAGAAGAAAGTTCAACGAGGAGAGGAGGCAGGCGATCAGGGACGAAACACAGAAACTCCTTGCTGCAAGCCACATCAGGGAAGTCCAGTACCCTGAATGGCTGGCGAATGTCGTGCTGGTGAAGAAGAGTAACGGGAAATGGCGCATGTGCGTCGATTTCACCGACCTGAACAAAGCTTGCCCAAAGGATTCGTATCCTTTACCAAGCATTGATGCCCTGGTCGATAGTGCTGCAGGGTGCAAGTTGCTGAGTTTCCTGGATGCCTTCTCGGGGTATAATCAGATCAAGATGCATCCCATGGATGAAGAGAAGACAGCCTTCATGACGGAGAGATCGTGCTATTGCTATAAGGTGATGCCGTTTGGGCTGAAGAACGCGGGGGCCACATACCAGAGGCTGATGGATCGAGTACTTGCACCAATGCTGGGAAGGAACGTGCAAGCGTACGTCGATGACATGGTCGTGACCTCGCCGGAAAAAAGCAAGCACGTTGCAGACTTGGAAGAATTGTTCACGACGATCGCCAAGTTCAGGTTAAAGCTAAATCCGGAGAAATGCATTTTCGGCGTGGAGGCTGGAAAGTTTTTGGGTTTCCTCTTGACTGAAAGAGGAATAGAAGCCAACCCAGACAAGTGTGCCGCCATCTTGGCGATGAGGAGCCCAGCTACGGTGAAAGAAGTCCAGCAGCTAACAGGTCGGATGGCAGCCCTATCTCGCTTCGTGTCAGCTAGCGGAGAAAAGGGGCATCCCTATTTTCAGTGTTTGCGGCGCAATAATAAGTTCGTTTGGACGAAAGAGTGCGAGGAAGCTTTCGTCAAACTGAAGGAGTATCTGGCGAGCCCGCCGGTTCTGTGCAAACCGCTGGTGGGAATCCCTCTCAGGTTGTATTTTGCTGTAACTGAGAGGGCGGTGAGTGCGGTGCTCGCCCAGGATCAAGATCAGGCTCAGAAGCCTATTTATTTTGTGAGCAAGGTGTTGCAGGGCCCAGAAACGAGATATCAGGCCCTGGAGAAGGCTGCGCTGGCTGTGGTATTTTCGGCGAGGAGGTTGCGCCACTACTTCCATAGTTTCACAATACTGGTGATGACTGACCTGCCCATCCAGAAGGTCTTGAAGAAACCTGACGTTGCGGGAAGGATGGTGAAGTGGGCAGTAGAGTTGTCAGAGTTTGATATTAAATATGAGCCCCGAGGCCCGATCAAGGGGCAAATCTTTGCAGATTTCGTGGTTGAGCTCTCATCAGAGGCGACGCGAGTTGAAGGAGACGATTTCCGTTGGGTACTCTCGGTGGATGGATCGTCGAACCAGCAGGGTAGCGGTGCTGGAGTCATTTTGGAAGGACCCAACGGCGTGCTGATCGGAACAATCTCTGAGGTTTGCCTTCAAAGCCAGTAACAATCAAGCAGAGTATGAGGCGCTGATCGCCGGAATTTTGCTGGCCAAGGAGATGGGAGCTAGGGTGCTGATGGCTAAGAGTTGACTCGCTGCTAGTCACGGGGCAAGTAATAGGCGAGTTTCCAGGCTAAAGATCACAAATGGCGGCCTACTTGGCGTAATGTGCAGGAATTGAAGAGTTCCTTTGCCTCCTTTGAAGTAGTACATGTGCCCAGAGAGCAGAATGCCCGAGCTGACTTGCTTGCTAAGCTCGCCAGCTCAGGCAAGGGGGTAGGCAGAGGACAGTGATTCAAGAAAACTCTGAAGACGCCAAGGATATTTGTGGCAGATCACCTGGTTCTTCAGATAAGGCAAGTCGACGGAGAAGCAGCAAGAAGTCATAGGTCCCTGACGCAAGAAACTCTCAGATCGCCGAGAATTAGAGCATGTCGAGGAGAGAAGGTGAATAAGGCGCAGGTATGTGCCATCCATGAGCCAGACACCTGGATAACCCAGTACAAGCGGTGCCTGGAAGATGGCCTCCTCCCACTGGATCCGACAGAAGCTAGGAAGGTAAAGAAAAATTCCAGCAAGTACACATTGATTGATGGCGATCTGTACAGGTTTGGGTTCACTCACCCACTCCTGGAATGCGTACACGGAGAAAAGTGCATGAGGATCATGGCAGAGCTCCACGAGGGTATATGCGGAAGCCACGTTGGGGTCGAGCTCTGGCCGCGAGGACTCTCCGTGCAAGCTACTACTGGCCATCAATGAGAGGAAGATTGCAAGAAGTTTGCCCAATGTTGCAAACAATGCCAACAGCACGCCGATTGGCACAAGGCACCTCCCGAGGAGTTGAAGTCGATCTATTAGCCCTTGGCCGTTTCATACTTGGGGAATCAAACATCCTGGGACCTTTCCCGCTGGCGATCAGGCAGATGAAGTACTTGGTGGTTGCGATTGAGTATTTACAAGTGGATTGAAGTAGAACCAGTGGCCCAGATCACCGCACACAAGATCGAAGGTTTCGTGTGGAAGACATCGTGTGCCGGTTTGGAGTGCCTAAACGCCTGGTGTCGGATATGGGACTCAGTTTGCAAGCCACCTGTTGAAGAAGCTTTGCGAAGGGGTGGGAATTCAGCAAGTGTTTGCATCCGTCAAGCACCCTCAGACGAATGGCCAGTGGAGTCAGCCAATCGGGTATTGTTGAGAGGTTTGAAGAGAAGGCTTGAGAAAGCCAAAGGAGGTTGGGCTGAGGAGGTACCCCGTATAGTCTGGGCGTACCACACCACCGAGCAGTTAGGAACCCATGAGACCCCGTTCAGCTTGGTCTATGGGTGTGATGCCATGATTCCAGTGGAGATCCAGGAGAGCTCGCCGAGATTCCAGAACTTCGTAGAGGAAGACTCGAATGAAGAGAGAAGGCTGAACCTGGATCTGCTGGACGAGGTCAGGGAAGAGGCGAGACTGAAAGCTGAGGCGGTTGAAGAGAAGGATTGAACGAAGGTATAACTCGAAGGTGATGCCAAGGCAGTTTAGAGAAGGCGACTTGGTGATGAGGAAGGCCCACCAGTACGAGATGGGAGAATAAAGTGTCACCCAAGTGGACTGGACCGTTCAGAATAACCGAGGCGCTCGGGAACGGCGCCTACCGCTTAGAGACGCTGGAAGGAGGGGCGATTCCTCGCACCTGGAACGCCACGCACTTGAAGTTGTACTATAGTTAAGAGCTTTGTAAGTAAACACAAACACAAAAGTCATATTACAATGTCTCTGATGAAACATTTTAAGGGGGCACTCTTTTTTCCCTAAGGAGGATTTTTAACGAGGCCACCCAATAAAAGAGAGTTTTCGAAGTAAAAGGCGTTTTCAGATTGCATGTTTGCTATTTTCCAAAAGTTTTGAAGAAAGACCTTGTCACTTGTACGTGGTTTAAGGCAAGTAAAGATATATTGCATGCTTTCTAAAAAGTTTTAAGTCCTCATCTTTTTTCGGCGATTGGAGGCACCAGTTAAAGTTTTTAAGTCCTCGTCGTTTTTCGGCGATTGGAGGCATCAGTTAAAGTTTTTAAGTCCTCATCGTTTTTTCGGCGATTGGAGGCATCAGTTAAAGTTTTAAGTCCTCATCGTCTTTCGGCGATCGGAGGCACCAGTTAAAAGACCTCAACGCCCTCGCGCGTTCTGAGGCGAGAAAAAGACCTCCTCGCCGTCGAGCGAGTGCAGGCGAGGAAGAGTGAAAAGTCCTCAGTGTTTCTGGGGGCGAGAAGATGTAACCCCTGGGGCAATGTAGAGGCACCAGTAAAAAGTCCTCCGTGTTTCTGGGGGCGAGAAGATGTAACCCCTGGGGCAATGTAGAGGCGAGTTAAGACCTTCTCGCCGATGAGCGAGTTCAGGCGAGTTAAAGACCTTCTCGACGATGAGCGAGTTCAGGCAAGTTAAGACCTTCTCGCGATGAGCGAGTTCAGGCGAGTTGAAAGACCTTCTCGCCTACATGCGAGCTTAGGCAAGATAAAATCCTTCTCGTCTCGAACGAGTTCAGGTATGGTGCAGAGGGTGGAAGAAGTTTGGAAGGTGGCTAAGGTAGGTTCGAAGAGAACGCCTGGTCACCCGGTCTTTCGTTCTGAAGTTCAGGGAGGTAAAGAAGGATCCCAAAAGGCGTTTTTACCCCCAGATAAAGAAACGATGGCCAAAGCATGAGGCTAGAAAGAAGCTGATATCACCAAGAGTCTTTGGCGATCAGGAAGAGTTCAACAGCGGCGAGAAGGTTAAAGACCTGTTTGATGAAGCAGGTCGAGTGGAGCGGTGTTTAAGCCAGTAACTGAGTTACAGTTCATTGCTTGAGGGATATTTTTACGATAAGGTTAATTGCCTTAAGATTACGAATTGTTAAGTGTTTGTTGCTTAGGGCTGAAGTGATCCGAAGCAGTTAAGTCAAAGGTTGTACTACAGTTTTCCTAAGTCATTTCTTTGAAATTAAACAAGCAAGGAATGTTGAAGCGAGTGAAGAAGTTATAAAGGAAAAACGTAAACTTTGTCATTAACAGATAGCAGTGAATAACAGTTCAGACATATATACGAGGGGACATAAAGTTTATTACAAGTTATATACAAGGGAAAGCACGAAGGCAGCAGATGAAGAAGAGTTGATTAGTCTTCAGGAGGAACGACTTTTCCATCTACCACTTCGTTGTTCAGCGACACCATGCTGAGATCCAGGTCGGGGAATAGGCAAGCAAATTGTTCCCGCGCAGCTTCGAATCCAGCAGCCAGAATTTGAGCAGAATTTAGCTTGAGTTCTTCAATTTGCTTTTGAAGTTCCTCAATCCGCTTCTTGAGGTCTTCAGTTTGCTCTTTCAGCTCTTTATTCTGTTGCTCCAGCTCTTCAACCTATTTCTTGAGTTGTTCATTGGTTTCTTGAGCCTGGAGAAGGTCTTCAGTAACCTTCTTGGATTCCGCTTGTGCTTGGGCCAATTCAGCAGCCACCTTTCCCTTCTCTGCGTTGGCCTCGGCGAGATCGGCTATGGCGTCGTCCCTTGCCTTTTCCACCAGCCCAAGGAATTTCTCTCGGTCGACTGACCTCTGCTCCAATTTTTGCACCTTAGCGGCGTCAGCTTTCATGAGAGCCTCCAGGTCAACCACCCTGACGCGAAGAGGCACAATCTTGCTCTCCAGTTCGACCTTCTCTGAGCAAGTTGATGCACCTTGTGGCGAAGGTCAGTGGCCTCCTTGCGCGCCAGCCTGAGCTTGGTGTTCATTGCATCCTCCACTTGGGAGTGTTCGTTTCTGCGAGCGTCAGGTTGAAAGACAACTTCTCCACCTCGACCCTCATGGTGCTGTTCTCGGTTTTGAGGTTGAAGAGGTCGTCTTGGAGCCTCCTGGTTGAGCTCTCCACAGCTCTGGTTATGATCGCCGGGATATCTTCTGTTATGGTCTTCAGCTTAGCAGATAGAGGCTCCCACATCCTTGTGACCTCCAAAGGGAGGTTTGCTGCTTGGAGAGGCACCAGGTGAGCCTGTTGTTGGTTCTCGTCGCCACTTTCCTTAGCGGGTTCTTCAGTAGGCGCTTCTTGGCGTGGCGACGGAATCGGGGATTCGGTGATCAGAATCGGAGAGGTGTGAGCAACCTCATCCCGATTGGAGCAACTTCTGCAGCTGAGGCGTTTGAAGGTGGACCCCCTCCAGCTGACACATATGGTGTAGAGGCGCTCGGGGGGTCCTCCATGAAGTTTGGCTCTTGGGCCTCAGCTGCAGGTGGCGCAGTGGCCAGTGGGACCGCTTGGACTGGTGAGGCAGGAGCCTGTGGGGGGTGGCGATGATGGAGGAGGAGCGGGCGTCGATGGAGGTGTTGAGGTTGGAAGAGGGGTGGAGCAGGCGGTGAAGGAGGTGCCACCCTCTTCCTCTTTGAGACCAGACCGTCTTCGATGGCCTCGTCATCTTCTTCCTCTTCCTCGGGGATCACCTGAGGGGCTTTCCTTTTAGGTCTCTTGAGGACCAATTTCTTGCGTTGGGCAGGTTCCTTGGGTGGCGATCGCCCGTGGACGATGGCTGTCTCCACCACCGAGTTGGGCACCGTTTGAGAACCCGTCGCCAACCCGTGGTTTCGGGCGAGCGCCTTCAATTCAGCAAGCATGCCCTTACCCAACATGTTATCTGCATGGAACGAAAATGCATGGGTTAACTCAAGGAAAAAAATAAGTGCATAAGGTAGTACACAGCAAAGCAGATGATGTGTGAAGGAAAGATAAAACCAAGTCTTGCGCATAACGCACAAGACGCCCAGAAACAGCTAAACAGAAGCAGTATTAAAACAACAGTTTTTAATGTTCTAACCTATTCGAATTTCTAGCTGGTCTTCGTAGAATTCGAAGCAGATCAAGGTGGTGGTAAGGAAAGTAATGTTGGCGTCCGCCACCCTTTTCCAGAAGAGACAGAGTCTCTGTCCAATGCTCCCATGCTGTCAGGACTTCTGGGTCTCCTGAAGCAGCTCTTGGACTCTTTCTTCCCCTTGTCCACCCAGTACAAGGGGAAGCCGTCGAGAAGGGAGGCGTACTTGTCATTAGCGCGCACTTGAACGATCTCCCTTTCCAGTCTTTATAGGACTGCTGGAAGATGGCAAAGATGGACCTCCCAGCGATCGCGTTCAAGCTAACCCACAGGCGGTCTCCTGGGTGCTTGGCTTCGAAGAGGAATAGGAACACGTCCACTGATGCGGGCAACCCCAGATGGTCGCACATCACTTCGAACGCTCGCACAAACGCCCAGCTGTTGGGATGGAGCTGGCGGCGGCGATGTTGAGCTCGGTAAGGAGCTCCCTTTCGAAACGGGTGAAGGGAACTTGAGCTTCACCTTCTTGAATAAGGTTGTGTAGACGAAGCAGAAGGGCCGTCAGCACTCACCTTGTCATCGCACAACGGGCAGATCGGGGGGGCAAGGTAGCACTATCATTTTCTCATCGTGCTCCTTATGAAACGTTGGTTAGGCTTATCCCCCTTTGTCAGCCGCAAAACTGCTCCAGCAGTGTTCACAGAAGATGTCTCCTTCAGAAGGGTCGAGTTGGCCCAAGGATACAGGGTTTTGAAGTCTGGCAAGGGAACAGGGGCTCCTCCGGCGATAGGTGGAGTCGCCTGGGCCAGGTTAGGGCGGGAAGACGCAGGCCTCTCAGCCTGCGAAGATGAAGCGTCACGAACTCGTGGTGGGTCGTGTGCTTGTGAAGGGGGTTTCGTGATGAAGGAGGAGGATTCGGGGTGATCTTTGTGCGAGTCATGGTTGCAGCTGCAAAGGAAGAAGAAAAGGAAAAATGATCAGGGTTACAGAGGCTGACTCGATCATAGAAGGAAGGTGAAAACGAACGAATGTAGGTTCGTTGCGACGATTGACGAAGCCTTAAGTTACGCAGAAGGAGAAATGGAAAAACAACCCACAGCGTATGCACCAGGCAGTTACAGAATGATGCGAATCGGTTAAAATGCAAGAAAAACCAGCAGAAGAAGGAAAGTAGGTACCTTTTGATGATCAGGAAAACGATGAAGATGGATGGTGATTCAGAATGCTGGAGAGCGCTGAGAGTTTTCGCAGAAGAAAGTTAGAGCGTTCGTGAATGCGAGGGAAAGTGATGGAACAGTGCTGAGTGAAAATGGGTTTAAGGGTTTTTCTTCGAAATGGGTTTAGGAAGCGCAAACGGCAACTGAAGAGAACCGTTGATGAAGCCACGTGTCGAGCGATGGACGAGGGGTTTGGTGGAGCGTAAGAGCAGCGGAAGGTACAACCGCTTGGAATTCTGCGTCAGTGCCACGTTAGACCGGTGTTGACGTGACTCTTTCAGTCTTTTCGCTGGACAAGTCTTCGCTTAAGACTGGGGGGCTTGTGTACCGCCCTGGTAGTCGGGAGTGATGACGTGGCAACAAACTACAGTATAGGCGTGTTGGCAAGGCACCAGGCTGGCAGAAGGGAAGGAAGTCGGGGGGCTCGTGAAGCCGCCAGTTATTAAGTTGGCGTGTTCCGATCTCCAGCATATCAGAATAGGCGATCACCGGGTTAAAGATGAAGTCGCCAGATGTAAACTCAGGCGACCAAGCGGTTGGAGATCGCCAGAGAAAGCACATCGCCGAAGATGAAGGAGAAGCAAATTATGAAGGCGGCCGGCGAGACCACAGGGAAGGTGTATGAGGACACCCTAACTCGCCAATCCCAGTAGAGATCGCACTCCCAAGTTAGCTATGCACTGGGCAGTACCATGCATAAGTAACTTAGCCAAAATGAGAGTAGAAGCAGCGCCAAGTCAAGGAGGCTCCAGATGATGGCACGTGTACGACTCGATGCGAGCCACGTGTCCAGGTCTGTAACTGCCAGGAGAGAGAAAACCACCAGGTATATAAGAGTTCTCAACGAACTTTCTGAGGTACGCACGTTCAGATTACACTCTTTACGCTTGCGAGTTATAGAGCTTACTGTGAGAGAGGATTTGCACGGTTCTTGTTCTCTTAGTATTTGGTGATTCCGTCACTGACTTGGGCATTGGAGTGCGATCGGCCGCAGCGGCGCCGCTCTGTTTTCTTTGCAGGTTCTTGAGGTGGATCTCGAAGAGGAACGGAGATTCGAAGCGGTGCGCACGTCGATCCTTTGACGAGGCAGTTTCCAGAGTTCCGGTCAACGGGCAGGATCAGTGACTAACTGAATTATGGTTTTTGTGCATCTTGGTGGGGAATTGTCACAAATGCATAAAAAATGAGGTGTGAAAGTTTCGTTGCAAAAGAAATTGATCTTGGTTAGGTTTTGTGTTAGCCAAGTTCGGTGGATTGGCTTTTTTTCCCTTCTTAGCAAAATTGGTGAATAAGTGAAGTTATGGTTTTTGTGCAATCTTGGTGGCGAATTGTCACAAATGCATCAAAAATGAGGTGTGAAAAGTTTGGTTGCAAAAGGAATTGATCTTGGTTGGGATTTGGCTTAGCCAAGTTCGGTGCATTGGCTTTTTATGCCTTGGTAGCAAAATTGGTGATTAAGTGAAGTTATGGTTTTTGTGCATTCTTGGTGGTGAATTGTCACAAAATTGAGGTGTGAAAAGTTTGGTTGCAAAAGGAATTGATCTTGGTTGGTTTTGGCTTAGGCATGTTAGGTGGATTGGCTTTTATGCCTTGGTAGCAAAATTGGTGATTAAGTGAAGTTATGGTTTTTGTGCATTCTTGGTCGGGAATTGTCACAAAAATGAGGTGTGAAAAGTTTTGTTGCAAAAGGAATTGATCTTGGTTGGGTTTTGGCTTAGCCAAGTTCGGTGGTTTGGCTTTTTTTGCCTTGGTAGTAAAATTGGTGATAAGTATAGTTTATGGTTTTTGTGCAATCTTGGTGGGCAATTGTCACAAATGCATAAAAAATGAGGTGTGAAAAGTTTCGTTGCAAAAGGAATTGATCTTGGTTGGGTGTTGGCTTAGCCAAGTTCGGTGGATTGGCTTTTTCTTCTTTAGTAGCAACTTGGTGAATAAGTGAAGTTATGGTTTTTGTGCATATTGGTGTGGAATTGTCACCAATGCATAAAAAATGAGGTGTGAAAAGTTTGGTTGCAAAGGAATTGATCTTGGTGGGGTTTTGGCTTAGCAAGTTCGGTGGATTCGCTTTTTTTTCCTTGGTAGCAAAATTGGTGAATAAGTGAAGTTATGGTTTTTGTGCAATCATGGTGGGGTATTGTACAAATGCATCAAAATGAGTTGTGAAAAGTTTGGTTGCAAAAGGAATTGATCTTGGTTGGGTTTTGGCTTAGCCAAGTTCGCTGGATTGGCTTTTTATGCCTTGGTAGAAAATTGGTGATTAAGTGAAGTTATGGTTTTTGTGCAATCTTGGTGGGAATTGTCACAAAAATGAGGTGTGAAAGTAGGTTGCAAAAGGATTGATTTGGTTGGGTTTTGGCTTAGCCAAGTTCGGTGGATTGACTTTTTTTCCATGGTTGCAAATTGGTGAATAAGTGAAGTTATGGTTTTGTGCAATCTTGGTGAGGAATTGTCACAAATGCATAAAAAATGAGATGTGAATAGTTTGGTTGTAAAGGAATTGATATTGGGTTGGGTTTTGGCTTAGCCAAGTTCGTGGATTGCTTTTTATGCTCGGTAGCAAATTGTGTTGAAGTGAGTTATGGGTTTGTGCATCTTGGTGGGGATGGTCACAAAATGAGGTGTGAAAGTTTGGTTGCAAAAGGAATTGATATGGTTGGGGTTTTGGCTTAGCCAGTTCGGTGGATTTGCTTTTTTTTTTCCCTGGTAGCAAAATTGGTGAAAATGAAGTTATGGTTTTTGAGCATATTGTGTGGAATTGTCACAATGCATAAAATGAGGTGTGAAAAGTTTGGTTGCAGAAGGAATTGATCTTGGTTGCGTTTTTGCTTAGCCAGTTACGGTGGATTTGGCTTTTTTTCCTTGGTAGCAAAATTGTTGAATAAGTGAAGTTATGGTTTTTGTGCAATCGTGGTGGGGGTATTGTCACAAATGCATCAAAAATGAGTTGTGAGAAGTGTGGTTGCAAAAGGAATTGATCTTGGTTGGGTTTTGGCTTAGCCAAGTTCGGTGGATTGGCTTTTTATGCCTCGGTAGCAAAATTGGTGTTTAAGTGAAGTTATGGTTTTTGTGCAATCTTGGTGGGGAATTATCAGAAAAATGAGGTGTGAAAAGTTATGTTGCAAAAGGAATTGATC
>NW_027174334.1:0-12962 GCF_000499845.2 Phaseolus vulgaris | reverse complement strand
CCACCACGCACGAAGCCCAACCTCAACAACCAATCCAAGAGGCGGTGTGAGAGCCAGCACCAGGCTCCTTCAGCGCCTCCACCAACAGCGGTTGCAAACCTTCCCCTCGCGGTCAAAGGAATCTGGGGGCCCTTCACAGCTAGGCTTAAAATGATGGCAGAGGACCTCCCCTCTATCATAACAAAAGCTGTGGAGAGCTCCAACAAGAAACTTCAGGATGATATCTCCACACTCGAAGAGGAGAATCACCTGATAAGAATCGAGGCAGAGAAGTTATCTTGCAACCTTATGATGGCGGAAATCGAACATTCGAGGGTGGAGGACGCCATGAGCACCGAGCTGAGGGTCGCGCGTAAGGAGGCCACCAATCTGCGCCAGAAGCTGCATCTCCTAGCTCAGGAGAAAATCGAGCTGGAGAGGAAGCTGGTTCCCTACCGTCTCAAGGTGGCTGACCTGGAGGCATCAATCAAAGCAGATGCAGCCAAGGTAGAGAACCTTGAGAAGAGGTCAGTCGATCGGGAGGTTCTCTTAGGAAAGTTGAAAAGAGAAGGATGACGCCGTGGCTGAGCTCGCCGAAGCCAGAGAGGGGAATTCAAAGATCGCGGCAGAGCTGGCCCAGGCGCGGGAGGAAAACAAGAAGGTTGCTGAAGACCTCGTTCAAGCTCGTGAGAAACTGAAGAACTGAAGAAACGAGCTGATGAGCTAGAACAGCAAACTGAGGGGCTCAAAAAGCAAAACGAAGAGCTCGAACTGAGCTCCGCCCAAGTCCTCGCCGCTGGGTTCGACGCCGCCCTGGAGCAAATCACCTGCCAGTACCCCCGATCTGGACCTCTCCATGATGTCACTATATAACGAAGTGGTGGATGGGAAGATCGTGCCTTCTGAAGATTAGTCATCTCCCTCCACCACTTATCTGCCTATTTGCTTTGTACAAACTTTGTAATAACTTTCTTTCTTTGTATTTGAACTGATGCCACTTTTATCATAGATTTTTCTGCTTCTTCATACGATCTCTCTGTTTGCCTTGCTTTTTCTTGTAAAAATCGGTTAAACGAAATTGACTTAGCGACTCTACCGTTTACTTAATGCTTCGAACTCGATCAAGCTATCAACTTTCGAACGATAGCATTTGAATAACTTGTGAACTTTAAGGCAATGAACTTCAGTGCGAAACTACTTACTAAACAGCGAGTTTCAACCCAACTGATAGTTTAAGACATAGTTCACCTGATCTACCCCATCAAAATGGGCCCTTACTCTTGCCATCGCTTGAATTTCTTCCGACCGTCAAGAATTTCTTCTGACCGTCAAAGAATCTTGGCGATACCGGCTTCCTCTCGCCTTCATAACTTGGCCATTGTTCCCTCATCTGGGGGTAGAGGCGCCTTTCGGATCCTTCTCTACCTTCCCTGAGTTTCAGAACAATAAGCCGGACAGCTAGGCGTTCTCTTCGAACCTGCCTTAGCCATCCTTCAAACTTCTTCCACCCTCTACACCGTACCTGAACTCGTTCGAGACGAGAAGGATTTTATCTTGCCTGAACTCACTCGGCGGCGAGAAGGTCTTTATCTCGCCTGAACTCGCTCGACGGCTAGAAGGTCTTTAACTCGCCTGAACTCGCTCGACGGCGAGAAGGTCTTTAACTCGCCTGAACTCGCTCGACGGCGAGAGGTTTTTAACTCGTGCCTCTACATTGCCCAGAGGTTACATCTTCTATCCCCTGGAGGCACTGAGTACTTTTTACTGGTGCCTCTACATTGCCCCAGAGGCTACATCTTCTCTCCCCTGGAGGCACTGAGGACTTTTTTCTCCTTCTCGCCTGCACTCGCTCGACGGCGAGGAGGTCTTTATCTATTTCTCGCCTCAGGACGCGCGATGGCGTTGAGGTCTTTTAAACGCTGCTGGTGCCTCCGATCACCGAAAGATGATGAGGACTTTCAACTTAACAGATGCCGCCAATCGCCGAAAAGCGATAGGGACTATTTAACTTTAACAGATGCCACCAATCGCCGAAAAGCGATGGGGACTTAAAACCTTTTAGAAAGCATGCAGCATAAGTTTAAAACTCGCCTTAAATCACATTCGAGTGACAAGGTCTTTTTTCAAAACTTTCGTAACAACAACAAGCATGCAATCTAAAACACTTTAAACTTCGAAAACTCTTCTTTATTGGGTGGCCTCATAAAAACCCTCCTTAGGGAAAAAAGAGTGCCCCCTTCAAACTGTTTTAACAGAAAACTTGTAAACTCTTCGTGTTTGTTTTTACTTACAAAGCTTTTAACTGTAATATAACTTGAGGAGCGTGGCGTTCCAATGCGAGGAATCGCCCCTCCTTCCAATGTTTTCTAAGCGGTAGGCGCCGTTCCCGAGCGTCTCGGTTATCCTGAACGGTCCCGTCCACTTAGGCGACAACTTGTTCTCCATCTCGTACTAGTGGGCCTTCCTCATCACCAGTCGCCTTCTTTAAACTGCCTTGGCATCACCTTCAAGTTATACCTTCGTTCAATCCTTCTTTTCACTGCCTCAGCCTTTACTCTCGCCTCCTCCCTGACCTCATCTAGCAAATCCAGGTTCAGCCTTCTTTCCTCGTTCGAGTCTTCCGCTACAAAATTCTGGAATCTCGGCGAGCTCTCCTGGATTTCCACTGGAATCATTGCATCGCATCCATAGACCAGGCTAAACGGGGTCTCATGGGTTCCTGACTGCTTGGTGGTGTGGTACGCCACAACTATACGGGGTACCTCCTCAGCCCACGATCCCTTGACTTTCTCTAGCCTTCTCTTCAAACCTCTCAGCAATACCCGATTGGCTGACTCTACTTGGCCATTTGTCTGAGGGTGCTCGACGGATGCAAACACTTGTTGAATTCCCACCCTTCGCACAGCTTCTTCAACAGGTGACTTGCAAACTGAGTCCCGTTATCTGACACCAGGCGCTTGGGCACACCAAATCGGCACACGATGTTCTTCCACACAAAGCTCTCGATCTTGTGTGCGGTGATCTGGGCCACTGGTTCTGCTTCAATCCACTTGGTGAAATATTCAATTGCCACCACCAAGTACTTCATCTGCCTGATCGCCAATGGAAAAGGTCCCAGGGATGTCGATCCCCCATGTATGAAACGGCAAGGGCTGTAAATCGACTTCAACTCCTCGGGAGGCGCTTTGTGCCAATCGGCGTGCTGTTGGCATTGCTTGCAACACTGTGCGTACTTCTTGCAGTCCTCCCTCATTGTTGGCCAGTAGTAACCTGCACGGAGGGTTCTTGCGGCCAGAGCTCGACCCCCGACGTGACTTCCGCAAATCCCTTCATGGAGGTCAGCCATGATTCTTGTACATTTCTCTCCGTGCACACATTCCAGGAGTGGGTGTGTGAACCCAAACCTATACAACTCGCCATCAATCATCGTGAACTTGTTGGAGTTCTTCTTTATCTTCCTGGCCTCCGTCGGATCCAGTGGGAGAAGGCATCCGCCAGGCATCGCTTGTACTGTTTTATCCAGTGTCTGGCTCATGGGTAGCGCAGACCTGTGCAACGTTCACCTTCTCCCACCGACACACTCTTATTCTCGGCGATCTCAAGGTTTCCTGAGTTAAAGACCTGTGACTCCTCACCGCTTTCTCCGTCGACTTGCTTATCTGAAGAACCAAGTGATCTGCCACAAATGCTCTAGGCGTCTTCAGAGTTTCTTGGATCACCGTCCTCTGCCTACCCCCTTTGCCTGAACTGGCGAGCTTAGCTAGCAAGTCAGCTCGGGCATTCTGCTCTCTGGGCACATGGACCCACTTCGCAGGAGACAAAAAGAACTCTTCAACTCCTGCACATACTCCAGGTAAGCCGCCATTTGTGGATCCTTGGCCTGGAACTCGCCTGTTACTTGTCCCGTACCAACAGCGAGTCACTCTTAGCCATCGGGTGTGATGACGTGGACAAGAGAAAGGTGGTGGCAAGAAGTCAACCCAGTCGCCGTTTGTGGAAGTAGGCGTTCTCAGTGTACATAATCAGTTGTCGCCAGGTTGGTGACACACCGGCCGGTTAGATAACAGAAGATCAGGTGGTCTGGCATTGCCGCAGAAGAGCAATCGCCGGATTTCCCAGTAAACTCAATTGAAGCTGTTGGGGGTTCAGGCGAGGAAGTTCAAACGTGTGAGTTCAGTAAAGATGATTGTTACGTCAGCATGAGGCGCGAAGGTTAAATGAGTTGAGTAAGCAGCTTGCTCCCTCGACGACTGGATTCCCAGAGTGGACATTCGTCGATGGCGAGTTCCTCTCGGTTAGAACATGCATGGCGTGGCAAAGAGGAAGGTGGCACCTGCGACAAGCGATATCACAGAGATGGTGTATTTTGTTGCACCCGGTACTCGCTTCGTCAAGTGGCGTTCCAGAGCGGTTACGTGCTAGGTTACACCGTGAATAGGAACTTGGTCGCTTAAATGTATGCTACGTTGAAATGGCGCTCAAGTTAGCCCCGCCCAGATGATGAACACGTGTAGGGCTGGGTACTACCTGTTACCCCAGCCCAGATGACTACCCGTGTAGGGTTGGATGCTGCATAGAAATGACGCTCAAGTTACCCCCGCCCAGATGATCACACATGTAGGGCTGAGTACTACCTGTTTCCCCAACCCAGATGATGACACGTGTAGGGTTGGATGCGAGCCACGCGTCCAAAGCGTAACTGCCTGGAGAGAGAAAAAACCTAGGTATAAAGGTAAACTTAACAGAATATGCAGAGGTATTTCATTACGGCTCATTGTTTCTGGTTGAGAATATTTGAGTACGGTCCTACAGCACTTAGTTTTCTCTGAGATTTGGGTGTTCCTGTTACTGACTGAGCGTCGGAACGCCACCGGCCGCAGAGGCGCCATACTGTGTTTTCAGATTCTCAAAGGGACAATCTGTAGTGTGGACTTGAAGCGCTTGTGGTGTCAAAGCTGGTGAAGGAAGACTGTGACGAGGCAACGTTCTTGCGCTTGGTCAACCGGCAGGTACATTGATGAAGACAAATCCTGATGCTTGTGTTGTACCTGATTGAATCTAAAGCAGTTCCTGCAAGATATAGTTTTCAACAAAGCATAAAACTTCTGATATTGGTTAGCACAAATAAACATTAATAAACTTCTGAGCTAAATATCAGAAAATATTACATCCCAAATACTGTTTTAGCAACTAAAAAAACAGAAACTTAAACACAGCATATATCTCCCCTATTTGGAGAAGACAAGTTCTCATTACACTCAATCACCAATTTGGGAGAGTTTTGTTACTACAAATTCCAATTCTGAATTATGAAGGACCCAAGCCCTCTTTATAGGAGCAAGGCCGGTCATTTAGCTTTACAAAGCAACCCGACAGTCTTCTACACTAACGCCTCTCCTAATGCTAACGCCTAAGCTTATAGAATTCTAAGCTAAAGCCTAAAGATGCTTTACAAAAGAGGTGTCTAATGTTTCCCTCTAAGCACCTTCCTAAAGACTATGTATTTAAACATTTTACAAAGACACTATAAAGAGAGAAAACAATCTACACTACTTCCTAATTCCTTAAACTTGCTCCTTGTAAGCCTTTGAGGTAAGGTAATGTCTCTTTGAGCTTCTTCAACTTCGGCCTTTACCTCTTCTTGTCCTTGATCTTTGGCCTCTATTTCTTCTTGATCTTGATCTCCATCATACTCCCCGAGTTGGAGAGAATTCGACCACGAATTCTGGAGACCTACAGTAAAAGAGTTAGATCACTGATATTAAATGTATTACTACCAAGGTATGTATCAGGCATATCTAACTCATTAGTATTGTTATTAATCCTCTTTAGGACTTGGAAAGGTCCATCACCACGAGGCATTAGTTTGGACTTCCTTTGAGTAGGAAAACGATCTTTCCTCAAGTGAAGCCAAACCCAATCACCCTCATCAAATAACAATGTTTTTCTACTTTTATTGGCAAGTTCAGCATACTTGCCAACCTTCTTCTCAATTCTCATCTTGATGTCTTTATGCAAATTTTTCACAAAAGAAGCCTTCTCATCCCCATCTTTGCACAAGACATCATCAAGTACGGGAATAGGACGAAGATCAAGAGGTGTTAAGGGATTAAACCCATAAACAACCTCAAAAGGAGAATGTGAGGTGGTAGAGTTTACTACACAATTATAAGCAAACTCAACATGTGGTAGTAAATTCTCCCAAACTCTAGGAATTTCCCGAAATAAAGCATCTCAACTTTTGTACCAAAGTTCTATTTACCACTTCGGTTTGACCATCGATTTGTGGGTGACAAGTGGTAGAAAATAAAAAGTTTTAGTACCAAGCTTTCCCCACAAGGTCTTCCAAAAGTGACTCAAGAACTTGGAATCCCTATCGGACACAATAGTCTTAGGAATCCCATGCAAACGAACCACTTCTTGAAAGAAGAGGTTTGCAATATGACATGCATCATCAACTTTGTGGCAAGGAATAAAGTGAGTCATCTTTGAAAAACGATCCACTACCACAAAATGGAATCCTTTCCCTTTGATGTCTTGGGTAATCCTAATATGAAATCCATAGAAATGTCAACCCAAGGCATTGAAGGATAGGGAGAGGAGTAATAAACCATGGGGATGCAATCTAGACTTAGCTTTCGGCAAGCTATGCATTTTTCACACAAACTATGAAATGTTTATGCATATGAGGCCAAAAAAATGCTCATGTAACACATCCAAAGTTTTTGCAACCCCAAAGTGACCCATTAAGCCTCCCTCATGTGCTTCTCTAACAAGAGATAAACTAATGGAGCATTGAAGAACACAAAGACGTTTTCCTTTAAAAAGAAATCCATCTTGAATAAAAAAATCTTTGTGTCCTCCTTTGATACACTCTTGATAGATAAGAGAAAAATCAAGGTCATCATGATAAAGATCCTTAATGTGATCAAAGCCAAGAAATTGAGAACCCAAAAGATTTAGCAAGGCATAGCGTCTAGAAAGTGCATCGGCCATAACATTATTTTTGCCTTGCTTATGCTTGATCACATAAGGAAATTGCTCAAGGAATTCCACCCACTTAGCATGCCTCTTGTTAAGTTTGTTTTGGCTTTCAAATATTTAAGAGATTCATGATCACTATGAATCACAAACCTTTAGGAAAAAGATAATGTTGCCAAGTAAACAAACTCTAACAAGTGCATACAATTCTTTATCATAAGTGGAATAGTTAGATGACTTCCTTTCAATTTCTCACTAAAATAAGCTATAGGGTGGCCCTCTTGAAGAAGAACAGCCCCAATGCCTATACTTGAAGCATCACACTCAATCTCAAATGTTTTAGCGAAATTAGGAAGGGCTAAGATGGGAGCTTTAGTAAATTTTTCTTTCAAAACATCAAAAGCATTTTGTTGTGCTTCTCCCCATTTAAAAACCACATCCTTTTCACTATATCATGAGAGGTGTAGCTATGGTACCGAAGTTGGATACAAATCTTCTATTAAAAGAAGCAAGACCATGAAAACTCGGACCTCATTCACATTTGTAGGTGTAGGCCAATTTTGAATGGCCACAACCTTAGCTCGATCCACATGGACCCCTTTACTACTCACAACAAACCCTAGGAATTCTATATGATCAAGTGCAAACATACATTTAACAAGTTAGCATACAAATGTTCCTTCCTAAGGGTTCCAAGACTTTCTAACATGCATCCTATGGTCATACAAAGACAAGCTATAAATGAGGATATAATCAAAATAAACAACAAAAAACTTGTCAATGAATGTTCTTAAAACATGATGCATGAGGCGCATGAAAGTACATGGAGCATTAGTTAAACCAAATGCATAACTAACCACTTATATAAACCAAAGTTGGCTTGAAAGCCGTCTTCCATTCATCACCCGTTTATACGGATTTGATTGTAGCCACTTTAAGATCAATCTTGTAAAAAAATTGAAACCATGCAATTCATCCAACAAATCATCAAGCCTAGTATGGGATGCCTATACTTAATGTAATGTTATTGGATAGCCCTACAATCCGAACACATCCCCATTGCCATCTTTCTAGGGACAAGGATAATAGGCATAACACAAGGCTCATGCATCTGGACCCAACCTTAGCAATCAATTCCCAATTGTTGGCGAATTTCCTGGTTCACTTGGATTGGTCCTAATAGACCGGACGATTGGGTAAAGAAGATCCCGGAATTAAAATCAATTTGGTGGTTCAATCCCTCTCAAAGGTGGAAGGCCTTTGTAGGACTTGAAAGACATCTTGAAACTTCTTACCAAATATCCAAAGAAGGAGGACTACTACAAGGGTTCTAGCTTAAGAGGCTAGGAATAGCTAAGAAGATAGGATGGAGCCACTATATCCCTTTGGACCTCATGCCTAGAAATAAGAAGCGTATCTTATGTGTTTTTTCTTTTTCACTCTCCCTCCTTTCTTCATAAAAATTGGTCCTCATGGACTTCTCTTGGAGAGAGAGATTTTAGAATGACCTTGTGACCATGGAAATCAAAAGAAATTTTATTGGTAAAGCCATCATGCAAAACTTTTCTATCATATTGCCAAGGCCTTCCCAAAAGAACATGTGTTGCTTCCATGGGCACAACATTACATAATACCTCATCCTTGTATTTCCAATAGAGAAATGAATGAGGACTTGCTTATTCACAATGATTTCGCCTAACTTCACTAAGCCATTGCAATTTGTAGGGCTTTGGTATGAGAGATAGTAGGCAATCCAAGCTTATCTACTACTCTTGTACAGCCACATGTACCGCCCTGGTGATCGGGCGTGATGACGTGGCACCCCTGATACAGTGTAGGCGTGTTAACAAGGCGCCAGGTTGGCAGATAGGAAGGAAGTCGGGAGGCACGTGTAGTCGCCGATTATAAGTTGGCGTGTTCCGATTTCCAGTTTACCAGAATAGCGGTCGCCAGGTTGAAGATGAAGTCGCCAGATGTAGACTCAGGGACCAAGCAGTCGGAGATCGCCAGAACAAGCACATCGCCAAAGATGAAAGAGAAGCAGATTATGAAGGCGGCCGGCGAGACCACAGGGAAGGTGTATGAAGGCCCTAACTCGCCAGTTTCGGTAGAGATCGCACTCCTAAGTTTGCTATGCACTGGGCAGTACCATGCATACGTAACTTAGCCAAAATAAGAGTAGAAGCAGCGCCAAGTCAGGGAGCCTCCAAATGATGGCACGTGTACGGTTGGATGCGGGCCACGTGTCCAAGTCTGCAACTGCCAGGAGAGAGAAAGTCACCAGGTAATAAGAGCTCTTAACAAACTTTCTGAGGTACGCACGTCAGTTCATACACTTGACGCTTGCGAGGGAGAGAGGATTTGCACGGTTCTCGTTCTTAGTATTTGGTGATACCGTCACTGACTTGAGCGTCGGAGTGCGATCGGCCGGCAGCGGCGCCGTATCGTTTCTTTGCAGGTTCTTGAGATAGATCCCAAGGAGGAACGGAGGTGAGAAGCGGTGCGCACGTCGATCCTTTGAGGAGGCATTCTCCAGCGCTCCGGTCAACAGGCCAGGATCATCAGGCGCCCACCGTGGGGCCGTGTAAAACTTGCTCCCATCCACAGCGTGAGTTCGTGGAAGTTTTCGAGGTCTCCTGCGCGGTTGTGTGCTGGTGCAACCGTCGTTCGCAGTTTCTTTGAGCTTCGTTCGGTGAAGTTTGCGTTTTGAACCGTTCGTTGGCTTTTCGATCGGTGGAGTGAGGTTTTTTGTTGCTTGCACGCATCCGTTCGGTGGATTCGAGTTCTTTCGTTTGTTTGGTTGTTCGCGGGGAAACGGTGGTTTTTGGTGAAGCTGTGATTTTCTGCGAAGGTTTGCGGTTGTCTTGAAGTTCTTGCACAGTTTCTTGAGTTTTCTCCCGGTTGATCGCTGATTCGATCGTGGTTGAAGTGTTGTTTACTGTATCTCTGTGGTTCGCTGAAGTTAATGAGAAAAATGAGAAGCAATCGTTCCAGTCCCGTGGCGCCTGTCGCAGCTGAAGGCGACGCCGCCATGACCATGGCGCAGATGCAGAGATGATGCGCGCGTTGCAGGCAACTGTGGAAGCCTCGCGCGTAGAGCAGGCAAGGATACATGAGGACCTGGTCGCCTCTCGCGCCAGGAACGACGAGCTCAGCAAGTAACTGAGGAGCTGCGTCGAGCTCTTCAGGAGCAGCAGGGACGTTCTTTGCTGGAAGAGGTGGCACCGTCGACGCCACCTCGGTGTTTCCCGATGCCTTTTGTTCAGGCGATTACCGACACGCCAATTCCTACGAGCGTGGTTCCGGTTAAAGCTGTTTTTACCGGTGTGGAGGATCCAGAGGCTCATCTGACCACGTTCCACACGCAGATGATGCTGTCGGGAGGGTCAGATGCCGTCTACTGCAAGATGTTCGTAGTACGCTCCAGGGAACGGCGATGGAGTGGTTGTGAGCCTGCCTAATGGCCACATAACCAATTTTCAACAATTCTCAAAAACTTTGTCGAGCAGTACATTGTGAATAAGGCACCGCCGAGGGTGTCCTATGATCTGTTTGATATAAGGCAGTACCATGGGGAGTCCCTCAGAGACTACCTCAATCGCTTCGGAGCGTAGATGGACAGATCGCCGGCAAGGATGAAGAAATGCTGGTCTATGCCTTCAAAAAGGGCGTGCAGCCAGGGCCATTCTGCGAGGCCTTCATCAGGGCTCATCCAGCGACGTTTGCTGAAGTCAGGCGACTTGCGGTGGCCCACATCGCCGACGAGAGTGAAGTCGCCGAGAAGAGAAGCAGCGTGGCTCCCGCCAGGCCACGCGCCTAGACCAGGATCCAGCCGCAGAGGGTGCTGGAAACGGCGGCGGCGGCCAGGAAAGACCAAAGGACTCGCTATCCTTACGATAGGAGAAATAAGGGAAGAAGCCAAGCGCGCCAACAACCAGCACGCCAGGAATACAATCGCCCGCCTAAGCACAAATTTGTCATGGGACTAGCGGACCTGATCGCTATCCCTAACATATCTGCTAGGTTGAAGGCGCCCGAGAAGGTGGGAGACAAGGTGCTGGGGTCAAAGCCGGACGCCTGGTGCGAGTTCCACCAGTGTTTTGGCCACAACCTGGACTCGGTTTGTCTTTAGGATACCAGCTCGACGTCTGGTTAAGAGCGGGTTCCTAAACGACTATCTGCTGGATAGAAGGACGGGGGGAGCGTCGAGTTCCCAGCCAGCAGGTGGAGAAACCCAGCAACACGAAGATGCCATCCATGGGGAGATCCACCACCATTGCAGGGGGTTTCGCAGTGGTGGATGCACCGGCATCGCAGAGGAAAAGTATGCGCGATAGGTGATGGCAGTGGACATGTTTGAAGATCACTCGCCGGGAAGTGGGACATTACGTTCACAAAGCAGGATCTTCGGGACGTTGTGCCTCACGACAACGATCCCATAGTTATTTGGTTGATAACAGCAGGGAGGAAGGTCCACCGAGTTCTGGTGGACCAAGGAGCCGTCGAGAAGGGAAGTGTCTTTATCGTTTGCACGTACTTGGATGAACTTCCCCTTCCAGTCCTTGTACGATTGCTGGAAGATGGTGAAAATGGACCTCCCAGCGATGGCATTCAGGCTGACCCACAGGCGGTCGCCTGGGGTGCTTGGCCTCAAACAGAAACAAAAACACGTCCACCGATGCAGGCAAACCCAGGTGGGCGCACGTTATTTCAAAGGGCTCGAACAAACGCCCAGCTGTTGGGGTGAAGGCTGGGCCGGCAGCGATGTTGGCTCGGTCAAGAGTTCCCTCTCGAATCGGGTGAGAGGGAACCTGAGTTTGACCTTCTTGAAGAAAGTGGTGTAGACGAAGCAGAAGGGCCCGTCGACGCTTACTTTGTCATCAGCACACACTGGCAGAGCGGCGGGGCAAGGCAGCACCATCATTCCTCATCGTGCTCCTTGTGAAATGATTGATAGGCTTCGTCCCCCTTAGTCAAGCGCAGAACTGCTCCCGCAGTATTCACCAACGAGGTCTCCTTTAGAAGGGTTGGGTTAGCCCAGGGGTATACCGTTTTGAAGTCTGGCAGAGGAGCGGGGGCTCCTCCAGCGTTAGATGGAGTCGCCTGAGCCAGGGCAGTTTGGGAAGATGCAGGCCTCTCAGCCTGCGAAGAGGAAGCACCACGAACTTGTGTTGAGTCGTGTGCTTGTGAAGGAGGGTTTCGCGCTGATGGAGGGGGGTTCGGGGTAATCTTGGTACGAGTCATGATAGCAACTGCAAAGGAAGAAGAAAGAAAAAAAAAATAGTCAGGAGGGTTACAAAGGCTGACTCGATCAGAGTAGGAAGGTGAAAGACGAACGAACGTGAGTTCGTTGCGACGATCGACACAGCCCAAAGTTACGAAGAAGGAGAAATGGAAAACAACCCACAGCGTATGCACCAGGCAGTTACAGGATGATGCAAATCGGTAAAAATGCAAGGAAACCCAGCAGATGAAGGAAAGTAGTTACCTTTCGATGATTAGGAAGACGATGGAGGAGGATGGTGATCTGGAGCGTTGAGAGTTGATCCTGCCTGTTGACCGGAGCGCTGGAGAATGCCTCGTCAAAGGATCGACGTGCGCGCCGCTTCTCACTTCCGTTCCTCCTCTGGATCTATCTCAAGAACCTGCAAAGAAACGACACGGCGCCGCTGCGGCCGATCGCACTCCGACGCTCAAGTCAGTGACGGTATCACCAAATACTAAGAACTGGAACCGTGCAAACTCTCTCTCTCTCGCAAGCGTAAAGTGTATGAACTGAACGTGCGTACCTTAGAAAATCTGTTAAGAACTCTTATATACCTGGTGGTTTTCTCTCTCCTGGCAGTTACAGACTTGGACACGTGGCTCGTATCCAACTGTACACGTGCCATCATCTGGAGGCTCCCTGACTTGGCGCTGCTTCTACTCTATTTTGGCTAAGTTACCTATGCATGGTACTGCCCAGTGCATAGCTAACTTAGGAGTGCGATCTCTACTGAAAC
>NW_027174333.1:0-13207 GCF_000499845.2 Phaseolus vulgaris | reverse complement strand
CTCAACAAGCCCCCCTGGCGCCTCTCCAAGCATCAAACCTTTCCCTTGAAGTCACAAGGATGTGGGAACCTCTGACTGCCAAACTCAAAACCATAGCAGAGGATATCCCATCGATTATAACGAGGGCTGTGGAGAGCTCCACCAGGCGGCTTCAAGACGATCTCTACAACCTCAAGACTGAAAATAGCACTATGAAGGTTGAGGTGGAGAAGGTGTCATTCAGCCTGACGCTCGCGGAAATGGAACACTCCCGAGTGGAGGATGCCCTGAGTACCGAGCTCAGGCTGGCGCGCAAGGAAGCGGCTGACCTTCGCCGCAAAATTCATGATCTTGCCCAAGAGAAAGTTGAGCTAGAAAGCAAGATCGTGCCTCTACGCACCAAGGCGAGCAACCTGGAGGCTCATATTCAAGCTGATGCCGCCAAGATGCAAAAACTGGAGCAGAGGTCGGTCGAACGCGAGAAGCTACTTGGGCAAGTAGAGAAAGCAAGGGACGACGCCATGGCTGATCTCACCGAGGCCAACAAGGAAAAAGGGAAGATGGCTGCCGAGTTGACTCAAGCTCAAACAGAATCCAAGAAGGTTGCTGACGACCTTCTCCATGCTCAAGAGACCAACGAACAACTCCGAAAACAGGTCGAAGAGCTGGAGCAGCAGAACAAGGAGCTTAAGAAACAGGTTGAAGAACTTCAAGGGCAATTTGAAGAACTTAAACTAAACTCCGCTCAGGTCCTGGTTGCTGGATTCGAAGCCGCTCGGGAGCAATTCGCATGCCTATTCCCTGATCTCGACCTCAGCATGGTGTCGTTAAACAACGAAGTAGTAGATGGAAAGGTCGTTCCCGCCGAAGGCTTAACCAACTCCACCCCATCTGCTACTTTATAACTTTGCTTGTATATACCTTGTAACAAAAACTCGTGCATATGTGTTTGAACAGTTACTTATTTCAATCGCAAAAACTTGGATATTTTCTCCCCTGACTCCTTTTGAGCGCTTTAGCCTTCTTTGTATGTTTAACTTGTCGATTTTAACTTAGCGATTTTGCAAACGCGACCTTTGACGTAACTGCCTCGAGTCAATCCAAACTTAAGCAATAATCGCTTTTAAACAACTTGTGCTCTTGAGGCACTAACCTGATCATAAGAATAGCTTTCAAGCAACAAACTGTAACTCAATTATTGGCTCAAACAATGCCCCACTCGACCTGCTTTATCAAACAAGTCTTTCAACCTTCTCGCCGTGTTTGAACCTTTCCCGATCGCCAAGACCCCTTGGTAACATTAGCTTTTTTCTAGCCTCGTGCTTTGGCAATCGTTTCTTTATCTGGGTAGAAACGCCCTTTGGAATCTTCCTTTGCCCCCTTGAACTTCAGAGCAAAAGACCGACTGACTAGGTGTTCTCTTCGAACCTACCTTAGCCACCTTTCAAACTTCTTCCACCCTCTTCACCATACCTGAACTCGTTCAAGACGAGAAGGATTTTATCTTGCCTACGCTCGCATGTAAGCGAGAAGGTCTTTGACTCGCCTGAACTCGCTCATCGGCGAGAAGGACTTTTTACTCGCCTGAAACTCGCTCATCGGCGAGAAGGTCTTTAAAATGGCCTTAACTCGCTCGACGGCGAGAAGGACCTTATCTGGTTCCTCAACTTGCCCAGGGTGTACATCTCCTCCCCCTGGATGCACTGAGGACCTTTTCTTTCTCTCGCCTGCACTCGCTCGACGGCGAGGAGGTCTTTAACTGGCCTTAGCTCGCGCAACGGCGAGAAGGACTTTATCTGGTGCCTCAACTTGCCCAGGGTGTACATCTCCTCCCCCCTGGATGCACTGAGGACCTTTTCTTTCTCTCGCCTGCACTCGCTCGACGGCGAGGAGGTCTTTAACTGGCCTTAGCTCGCACAACGGCGATAAGGACTTTATATGGTGCCTCAACTTGCCCAGGGTGTACATCTCCTCCCCCCTGGATGCACTGAGGACCTTTCTCGCCTGCACCCGCTCGACGGCGAGGAGGTCTTTAACTTGCCTCTACGTTGCCCCAGGAGTTACATCTTCTCGCTCCCAGAAACACGGAGGACTTTTTCTCTTTCTCGCCTGCACTCGCTCAACGGCGAGGAGGTCTTTACTTGCCTCAGACGCCGAGGGCGTTGAGGTCTTTCATCTGGTGCCTCCGATCGCCGAAAGACGATGAGGACTTTAAAACTTAACTGGTGCCTCAATCGCCGAAAAACGATGAGGACTTAAAACTTAACTGGTGCCTCTAATCGCCGAAAAACGATGAGGACTTAAAACTTTTAGAAAGCACGCGATATATCTTTTCTTGCCTTAAATCATGTACAAATGACAAGGTCTTTCTTCAAAACTTTTGAAAATACACATGCAATCTGAAAACACCTTATACTTCGAAAACTCTTCTTTTATTGGGTGGCCTCATTAAAAACCCTCCTTAGGGAAAAAAGAGTGCCCCCTTAAACTGTTTTAACAGAGACATTGTAATATAACATTGTGTTTGTCTTTACTTACAAAGCTCTTAACTATAGTACAACTTCAGGTGTGTGGCGTTCCAGGTACGGGATCGCCCCTCCTTCCAGCGTCTCTAAGCGGTAGGCCCGTTCCCGAGCGCCTCGGTTATTCTGAACGGTCCAGTCCACTTGGGTGATAGTTTATTCTCCATCTCGTACTGGTGGGCCTTCCTCATCACCAGTCGCCTTCTCTAAACTGCCTTGGCATCACCTTTGAGTTGTATCTTCGCTCGACCCTTCTCTTCACCGCCTCAGCCTTCAGCCTTGCCTCTTCCCTGACTTCATCCAGCAGATCCAGGTTCAGCCTTCTCTCTTCATTCGAGTCTTCCTCTACAAAGTTCTGGAATCTCGGCGAGCTCTCCTGGATCTCCACGGAATCATGGCGTCACACCCATAGACCAAGCTAAACGGGGTCTCATGGGTTCCTGACTGCTCGGTGGTGTGGTACGCCCAGACTATACGGGGCACCTCCTCAGCCCAACTTCCCTTGGCTTTCTCAAGCCTTCTCTTCAAACCTCTCAACAACACCCGATTAGCTGATTCCACCTGGCCATTGTTGAGGGTGCTCGACGGATGCAAACACTTGTTGAATTCCAACCCCTTCGCAAAGCTTCTTCAACAGGTGGCTTGCAAACTGAGTCCCATTATCTGACACCAGGCGCTTAGGCACTCCAAACCGGCACACGATGTTCTTCCATACAAAGCCTTCGATCTTGTGTGCGGTGATCTGGGCCACTGGTTCTGCTTCAATCCACTTGGTGAAGTACTCAATCGCCACCACCAAGTACTTCATTGCCTGATCGCCAGCGGGAAAGGTCCCAGGATGTCGATTCCCCAAGTATGAAACGGCCAAGGGCTATAGATCGACTTCAACTCCTCGGGAGGTGCCTTATGCCAATCGGCGTGCTGCTGGCATTGTTTGCAGCATTGGGCATACTTCTTGCAATCTTCTCTCATGGATGGCCAATAGTAGCCTGCACGGAGAGTCCTCGCGGCCAGAGCTCGACCCCCGACGTGGCTTCCACATATCCTTCGTGGAGCTCTGCCATAATTCTCGTGCACTTCTCGCCGTGTATACATTCCAGGAGTGGGTGAGTGAACCCAAACCTGTACAGATCGCCATCAATCAATGTATACTTGCTGGAATTTTTCTTTACCTTCCTAGCTTCTGTTGGATCTAGCGGGAGGAGGCCATCTGCCAAGCACCGCTTGTACTGTGTTATCCAAGTGTCTGGCTCATGGGTGGCGCAGACCTGCATCACGTCCACCTTCTCTCCTCGACATGCTCTAACTCTCGGCGATCTCAGAGTTTCTTGCGTCAAAGACTTATGGCTTCTCGCTGCTCTCTCCGTCGACTTGCTTATCTGAAGGACCAGGTGATCTGCTACAAATGCCCTCGGCGTCTTCAGAGTTTCTTGAATCCGTCCTCTGCCTACCCCCCTTGCCTGACTGGCGAGCTTAGCAAGCAAGTCAGCTCGGGCATTCTTCTCGGGGCACATGTACCACTTCAAAAGAGGCAAAGGAACTCTTCAATTCCTGCACATACGCCAAGTAAGCCGCCATTTGTGGATCTTTAGCCTGGAACTCGCCTGTTACTTGCCCTGTGACTAGCAGCGAGTCACTCTTAGCCATCACCCTGGCTCCCATCTCTTGGCCAGCAAATCCCGGCGATCAGCGCCTCATACTCTGCTTGATTGTTGCTGGCTTTGAAGGCAAATCTCAACGATTGTTCGATCAGCACGCCGTTGGGTCCTTCCAATATGACTCCAGCACCGCTACCCTGCTGGTTCGACGATCCATCCACCGAGAGTACCCAACGGAAATCGTCTCCTTCAACCCGCGTCGCCTCTGATGAGAGCTCGACACAAAATCTGCAAAGATTTGCCCCTTGATCGGGCCTCGGCTCATATTTAATGTCAAACTCTGACAACTCCACTGCCCACTTCACCATTCTTCCCGCAACGTCAGGTTTCTTCAAGACCTTCTGGATGGGCAGGTCAGTCATCACCAGTATTGTGAAACTGTGGAAGTAGTGGCGCAACCTCCTCGCCGAAAACACCACAGCCAGCGCAGCCTTCTCCAGGGCCTGATATCTCGTTTCTGGGCCCTGCAACACCTTGCTCACAAAATAAATAGGCTTCTGAGCCTGATCTTGATCCTGGGCGAGCACCGCACTCACCGCCCTCTCAGTCACAGCGAAATACAACCTGAGAGGGACCCGCCAGCGGTTTGCACAGAACCGGCGGGCTCGCCAGATACTCTTTTCAGCTTGACGAAAGCTTCCTCGCACTCTTTCGTCCAAGCGAACTTGTTATTGCGCCGCAGACTGGAAATAGGGATCCCTTTTCTCCGCTAGCTGACACGAAGCGAGATAGGGCTGCCATCCGACCTGTCAGCTGCTGGACTTCTTTCACTGTAGCCGGGCTTCTCATCGCCAAGATGGCGGCACACTTGTCCGGGTTAGCTTCTATTCCTCTTTCAGTCAAGAGAAAACCCAAAAATTTCCAGCCTCCACGCCGAAAATGCATTTCTCCGGGTTGAGCTTAACTTGAACTTGGCGATCGTCGTGAACAATTCTTCCAAGTCTGCAACGTGCTTGCTTTTCTCCTGCGAGGTCACGACCATGTCATCGACGTAGCTTGCACGTTCCTTCCCAGCTTGGTGCAAGTACTCGATCCATCAACCTCTGGTACGTGGCCCCCGCGTTCTTCAGCCCAAACGGCATCACCTTATAGCAGTAGCACGACCTCTCCGTCATGAAGGCTGTTTTCTTCTTCATCCATGGGATGCATCTTGATCTGATTATAGCCCGAGAAGGCATCCAGGAAACTCAGCAGCTTGCACCCTGCAGCACTATCAACCAGGGCATCAATGCTTGGTAAAGGATACGAATCCTTTGGGCAAGCTTTATTCAGATCGGTGAAATCGACGCACATGCGCCATTTCCCGTTGCTCTTCTTCACCAGTACGACATTTGCCAACCACTCAGGGTACTGGACTTCCCTGATGTGGCCTGCAGCGAGGAGTTTCTGGGTTTCGTCCCTGATCGCCTGCCTCCTCTCTTCATTGAATTTCTTCTCCTTTGTCGCACCGGTCTCACCATGTTGTCCATCGCCAGATGATGGCACAAGAAGTCGGGATCGATCCCGGGCATGTCCGAAGCGGACCAAGCAAACGCGTCCAGATGCCGCTCAATCACCTTGGCGATCTGGTCCTGGAGATCGACCTCCAGAGATCTTCCGAGCTTGAAAACTTTCCCCCGATCTCCTTCTCGAGCCACTGCTCGACAGGTTTGGGCCTGGATTCTCTGGCGATCACCGCCTTGGCGATTCCCAGTTCCCTTGCTTCCTCGGGGCGATTCCGCGCCTCTTCCTCCTCCAGGCCAGCATTCCTCTCCCCCAGCTCAGCGTCTACCATCTCTACATCCCTTCCGGCGGCCTCCTCTGATACCGGCGGTCTGGGCTTCACACCGGGAGGTGGGGTGGTTGTTACATAGCTCACTGATCTTTTATTTTTCAGGCTATTCTCATAGCACCTTTTCGCTTCTTTCTGATCAGACTTGATCGTACCACCCCTTCCATGGACGGCAACTTCACCTTCATGTGCCGAGTCGAGGAATGGCGCCTATCCTGTTAAGAGTGGGCCTTCCCAACAGGATGTTATATGCTGAAGGGGCGTTTACGATGAGGTACTTGATTTTCTCCGTCCTCGACCCAGCCTCATCTGTAAACGTGGTTCTCAGCTCAATGTACCCCCTGACCTCCACCTGGTCGCCAGCGAACCCATAAGCACCCTCCATAGGGCCTTAGCTGGTCAAGGGGCAATTCCAGCTGCGTGAAAGTCGGCCAGAACATCACGTCTGCCGAGCTTCCTTGGTCCACCAGAACTCGGTGGACCTTCCTCCCGCGTATCAACGAAATAACTATGGGATCGTTGTCATGAGGCACAACGTCCCGAAGATCCTGCTTTGTGAACGTAATGTCCACTTCGGCGAGTGATCTTCAAACATGTCCACTGCCATCACCGATCGCGCGTACTTTTTCCTCTGCGATGCGGTGCATCCACCACCTGAGAAACCCCCTGCAATGGTGTGGATCTCCCCATGGATAGGCATCTCGTGTTGCTGGGCTTCTCCACCTGCTGGCTGGGAACTCGACGCTCCCCCGTCCTTCTGTCCAGCAGATAGTCATTTAGGAACCCGCTCTTAACCAGATCGTCGAGCTGGTATCCTAAAGACAAACACGAGTCCAGGTTGTGGCCAAAGCACTGGTGGAACTCGCACCAGGCGTCCGGCTTTGACCCCAGCACCTTGTCGCCCACCTTCTCGGGCGCCTTCAACCTAGCAGATATGTTAGGGATAGCGATCAGGTCCGCTAGTCCCATGACGAATTTGTGCTTAGGCGGGCGATTGTATTCCCGGCGTGCTGGTTGTTGGCGTGCTGGTGTTGGCGCGCTTGGCTTCTTCCCTTATTTCTCCTATCGTAAGGATAGCGAGTCCTTTGGTCTTTCTGGCCGCCGCGCGCCGTTTCCAGCACCCTCTGCGGCTGGATCCTGGTCTGGGCGCGTGGCCTGGCGGGAGCCACGCTGCCTCTCTTCTCGGCGACTTCACTCTCGTCGGCGATGTGGGCCACCGCAAGTCGCCTGACTTCAGCAAACGTCGCTGGATGAGCCCTGATCAAGGCCTCGCAGAATGGCCCTGGCTGCACGCCCTTCTTGAAGGCATAGACCAGCATTTCTTCATCCTTGGCCGGCGATCTGACCATCTGCGCTCCGAAGCGATTGAGGTAGTCTCTGAGGGACTCCCCATGGTACTGCCTTATATCAAACAGATCATAGGACACCCTGGGCGGTGCCTTATTCACAATATACTGCTCGACAAAGATTTTCGAGAATTGTTGAAAATTGGTTATGTGGCCATTAGGCAGGCTCACAAACCACTCCATCGCCGTTCCCTGGAGCGTACTCACGAACATCTTACAGTAGACGGCGTCTGACCCTCCCGACAGCATCATCTGTGTGTGGAACGTGGTCAGATGAGCCTCTGGATCCTCCACGCCGGTAAAAACAGCTTTAACCGGAACCACGCTCGTGGGAATTGGCGTGTCGGTAATCGCCTGAATGAAAGGCATTGGGAAACACACGAGGTGGCGTCGACGGTGCCACCTCTTCAGCAGAAGAACGTCCCTGCTGCTCCTGAAGAGCTCGACGCAGCTCCTCAGCTACCTTGCTGAGCTCCTCGTTCCTGGCGCGAGAGGCGACCAGGTCCTCATGTATCCTTGCCTGCTCACGCGCGAGGCTTCCACAGTTGCCTGCAACGAGCGCATCATCTCTGCCATCTGCGCCATGGTCATGGCGGCGTCGCCTTCAGCAGCGACAGGAGCCACGGGACTGGAACGATTGCTTCTCATCTTTCTCATTAACTTCAGCGAACCACAGAAATACAGCAAATAACACTTCAACCACGATCGAATCAGCGATCAATCGGAGAAAACTCAAGAAACTGCGCAAGAACTCAAGAACACCGCAAACCTTCGAAGAAAACCACAGCTTCACCAAAAACCACCGTTTCCCCGCGAATCAACCAAACAAACGAAAGAACTCGAATCCACCGATCGAAAAGCCAAACGAACGGTTCAAAACGCAAACTTCACCGAACGAAACTCAAAGAAACTGCGAACGACGGTTGCACCAGCACACAACCGCGCAGAAAACCTCGAAAACTTCCACGAACTCACGCTGTGGATGGGAGCAAGTTTTACACGGCCCCACGGTGGGCGCCTGATGATCCTGCCTGTTGACCGGAGCGCTGGAGAATGCCTCGTCAAAGGATCGACGTGCGCACCGCTTCTCACCTTCGTTCCTCCCTGGATCTACTCAAGAACCTGCAAAGAAACGACACGGCGCCGCTGCGGCCGATCGCACTCCGACGCTCAAGTCAGTGACGGTATCACCAAATACTAAGAACTAGAACCGTGCAAATCCTCTCAAAACAGCTCTGTCACTCGCAAGCGTAAAGTGTATGAACTGAACGTGCGTACCTCAGAAAGTCTGTTAAGAACTCTTATATACCTGGTGGTTTCTCTCTCCTGGCAGTTACAGACTTGGACACGTGGCTGCATCCAACTGTACACGTGCCATCATCTGGAGGCTCCCTGACTTGGCGCTGCTTCTACTCTCATTTTGGCTAAGTTACTATGCATGGTACTGCCCAGTGCATAGCTAACTTAGGAGTGCGATCTCTACTGAAACTGGCGAGTTAGGGCCTTCATACACCTTCCCTGTGGTCTCGCCGGCCGCCTTCATAATCTGCTTCTCCTTCATCTTCGGCGATGTGCTTGTTCTGGCGATCTCCGACTGCTTGGTCGCCTGAGTCTACATCTGGCGACTTCATCTTCAACCTGGCGATCGCCTATTCTGGTAAGCTGGAAATCGGAACACGCCAACTTAACAACTGGCGACTACACGTGCCTCCCGACTTCCTTCCCATCTGCCAACCTGGCGCCTTGTCAACACGCCTACACTGTAGCAGGATGCCACGTCACACCCGACCACCAGGGCGGTACATATAATATTAAAAAACAATTCTTAATTAAGAACTTAGTTCTAAAACGATTAAACAGAAGAAAAGAACTTGAACAGAGCATAGTCTAACATATTTCATGTTTGTTATTACCTATTTCAAGAATTCAATCACCTCCCGAATGTAAATTTGCATAATAGAAAACGTAAAAGAAGATAAAATGTAACAAATAGAAGAAGAAACATGAAATAGGGAAGAGAGGAAACAAATAACTCGCAATAGCCAAAACTGTAAAGTGTATAATGTAAAAAACAGAAAACTAACTAAACTATAAAAATTGAAAGGTAAATATGCAATCATATCTATGTCAATTTTTATGTTTCACTTCTACTACTCTCTATTTATAAGATTATGAAACAAAATACTACAAATGAATGAACCTAAGCTGAAACAAAAATTAGGCTAGTAGAAAAATCTATTACAAAGATATCTGGTGTCTTTGAATTTAAAGACTATCTAACGCAATATTTGATAAGTAACTTTGTCTTATTTATTCCTTTTAGCTTAACACTTCCAATCTTCATGATTTAGTTATCTTCATTGAAACTCCAAAAGTCAGGAACTCTTCTCGCTGGTTGACTCGATTGCCGGTTGACTCGAATGACAGTCTCTGGCTCGCCTGTCTCCACCTGAGAATCGAACTTCCTTGGGTTGAAGAACTTCTCACCTGCAAAGACAAAAGGGCGCCTTGGCGGTCGTTTGCACTCCGACGCTCAAGTTAGTACTGGGGAAAAGAAACAGTAAGTGAATAAAGTAGTTTCAGTCTTAGAAACTGTACCTTGCAAGGGTTCTTACCACCCTTTATATAGGTTGTAACTAGGGTTACTTCTGTTTCGTTACCCATATCTACGGTTCCTGGGAGAACGTCTTTGCGCCGCTATTACACAATCTTAGCGTAATCTGGCACATAAGACTTCCCTTTACTAGAGTGCAACGACTAATAGTATGGCCGCCAAGGTACCAACTCATGCACCAATGTTTGGGGCCATTTGTTCTATGGGTGCCCATGATCACTTGAGAGAATGACATGGGGCGAGACTTAACTGGTAGCGGCGGGGCTCGCTCATCCATGGTGTGTTCTCCTACATTATGCAAATTCCTGTGCAGTTCTTCATTGGTTCTGCGTAACTCTTCGTTATTCGCTTGCGATGTGGCCAGATCAATCTGGAAACGATCCTGGTCGACTCTGGACGCTGCTATCGCCTCCTAAAGGGCGCGTATGGTCTCCATGAGTTGTTGCATGGTGACGTTGTCCCCTCCGATGGGCGCAACGGATCCTTGACTTGTGCTTCTCATGTTGTTGGTGGCTCTCAACACGTTTGCGTATGGGACCATGTTTTATCAGGCCCCACGATGGGCGCCAAATGTTCTCGCCGGTTGACTTGGTTGCTGATTGACTCGAACGGCAACTTCAGGCCCCGCCTGTCTCCTCTTTCTCTCGAACTTCCTGAGACGCTTTACCTGTAGAGACAAAAGGGCGCCCTTACGGTCGTGTGCACTCCGACGCTCAAGTCAGTAAGGGCTAAAGAAACAGTAATGTGTGTAAAGCAGTTTCAGTCTTAGAAACGACGTACCTTGCTAGAGTTCTTACCCCCCTTTTCATAGGTTGTATCTAGGGTTACTTCTGTGCTGTTCCCACGTCTCTTGGTGGGCTTAGGGTTCTTGAGAGAATGTCCTTGCACCATTATTACACAATCTTAGCGTAATCTGGCGCATAGGACTCCCTTTTTAGAGTGCATAGACCTAACAACGTAGCCGCCAGGGTACCTACTCATGTACCAGCACTGCGACATCATCTGTTCTTTTGGTTCCCTAAGTATTCATGTGCCATGCATGCAGTCTTTCCTTGGAAACCCTAACCCTAACAGGCCTTAGCGCCTCCAGGGATCACTTGCTTGTGCCGTACCCGAATGTACCATACACACCCCATGCATGATCCTCTCGTGACTTAGGTCTTTTTGGCATATGGGTGTTAACTCACGTTTAACTCATGCTGTTTGTGGGGCCCAGCTTACGTGGCCCACTATTGCTATCGGTCCATCGATGTCCGATGTCTTTCCTGGTGCCGATGACCGAGGTCTTGGCCAGTACATAAACCTTTCAACCGGTTGAGAGAAAGTGCCAATCGGTTAGCTTCTTCATGAGTTTCATTAAAGACATCAAACAATTGATAGTAATTGTTACCTTTACTTGAGGATGAAGAACTCATGCTACTTGATACTGAAGCATTAAGGCACAGATTTGCTTCTTCATCATCTGAAGAGCTTGAGGATGAGACTTCATTGTCATCCCATGCTACATAGGCCTTCTTGGCTTTTCCCTTTTTTCTTTCTTGAAGTCTGCCTTTTCTTTGACTTCATTATTGGGGCATTCAACCTTTAATATGACCTTGTTCTCCACAGTCATAGCAAATGTACTTGTTAGTATTAAATTCACTAGGTTTTTTTGAACCATACCTATTTGAAACTTGTCTTTTCTTCAAGAACTTGTTGAATTTTCTTGATAACAAACTTATGTTGTCTTCATCACTTCTACTTGAGTCTGGTTGTTGCTTGTGATTGCAAGCTTTGAATGTTATGCCCTTGTTGTGCTTGTCCTCACTTTCTTGAACAACAAGCCTATTAATTTCAAGCTCATGTTCCCTAAACTTACCAAACAGTGATGCAACACTCATTGATGTTAGATCTTTTGATTCAGAGATGGCAGTAACCTTTGGCTGCCATGATCTATCAAGACATTTCAGTATCTTGATGTTCAACTCCTCCTTGTAAAAAGTCTTACCAAGACTCATCAAGTGATTCACAATGTGAGAGAACCTCTTTTGCACATCACATATGGTTTCTCTCTTCTGCATTCTAAAAAGTTCATACTCTTGAATCAGAGCATGCTTTCTAGCTCGCTTGACATCGTTTGTTCCTTCATGTGTGACTTCTAGGATGTCCCACATTTCCTTTGCAGAGCTACATTGTGAAACCCTGAAAAATTCATCACAACTTAAAGCAGAGATTATTATATTCTTGGCAATCCAATCAAACTTGGCTCTTTTACTTTCAGTCTCAGTCCATTTAGATGAAGGTTTATCAATTAAAATCTCATCTCTTTTGACTTGAGGTATAAAGAGACCTGTTCCGGCTGGTTGACCTGGGTACGTCTTGGTGGGCAACCTTGCCCGTCAGCTAGGGACACCTTCTGATGTGATTCCAATAGCAAAGAAGAGAATGATTCTTGACATTCTTAGGAATCAACTTGAGTTGGACAATAGTTAGGCACTTTTTCTTAGAATTGGATCAATGTTCTAAGTCAAGAACTCACCAAAACTAGCACCAAATCCAAACTCATATGGAAGTTCCTCATATTGTCAAATTGAACCAACAAAAAGAGGTAAAAATCAAAAAGCACCGTATAGAATTGAAAAGGAACAACAATGAACCGAACAAAATGAATTAAAAGGCAAGGAAACTGAATAAGAGTGCTGGAAATTAAAATGCACCGAACCAAACACAAAGAAGGATGTACCGCCCTGGTAGTCGGAAGTGATGACGTGGCATCAAGCTACTGTATAGGCGTGTTGATGGGACGCCTGGCTGGCAGAAGGGAAGGAAGTCGGGGGGCTCGTGTAGTCGCCAGTTATTAAGTTGGCGTGCTCCGATCTCCGGCACACCAGAACCGGCGGTCACCGGGTTGAAGATGAAGTCGCCAGATGCGAACCCAGGCGACCTAGTGGTTAGAGATCGCCGAAGATGAAGGCAGATGGTCATTTCCCAGCTGGCCAGAGGATGAGGTCGGGGGATAGCTTACTTGAGCATATACGGTGAAACAGGTGGTGCAGATCATGAAGGCGGCCGGCGAGACCACAGGGAAGGTGTGTACGAAGGCACCCGAACTCGCCATCCAGAAGAGATCGCGCTCCAAGGCAACTATGCGCTGAGTAGTATCATGCATAAGTAACTTAGCCAAAGAAGAGTCAGAAGTAACGCCCAAGTCAAGGATTCTCCAGATGAAGGCACATGTACAGCTGGATGCGAGCCACGTGTCCAGATGTGTAACTGCCAGGAGAGAGAAAGTATCCAGGTATATAAGAGTTTCCAACGAACTTCTGAGGTACGTACGT
>NW_027174332.1:0-13426 GCF_000499845.2 Phaseolus vulgaris | reverse complement strand
TTTTTTTTTATAAAATGAAATAAAGAAAAACAGAAAATTTAAAATAACAAAAAGAAAGAAAATAAATAGTAAATAAAAACAGAACAATAAAAAAAACAAAAAAGTTACTTAAATAAAAACTAATAAAATAATAAAAAAAATTTTAACAAATAGAAAAAAAAAACAAGAAAATATATAAAACTAAAAATACAAAATAAAAAAATAAAAAAAAAACTAAATAACTGTTCCGACCGATTGACCTGGGACGTCTTTGTGCGCGACCTCACCCGTCAGCTAGGGACTCCTTCCCACTGGTTACCTGTGGAATCCTGCAAAGAAGGAACAAAAGGCGCCCCCAGCGGCCGTTGCACTCCGACGCTCAAGTCAGCTAGCAAGAAACACCAAAACTATGCACCTCCGTATCGAACACCGTGACTGGCACTCTGAAGTGGTCTAATGAAACTGTGTACTGTGTATCTTTCTCCCTCTGGCAAACAATCTCACTCCCTCTTTCTCTAGTCTCCTGTCCGTAATCTCAAGACTCGAGCAAGCAACTAGAGTGTATTCTGGGAAAGTCTGCCAAAGTTCCAACCCCGTTTCCAACATTCAAAGCGCTATTTTAAGCTACTCCAGCATTCAAAGCGCCTTAAAGCGCATTTAATTATAAAAACGTAGCGCATTTAAGACGTTTAAACCGCTTGGAGCATTTATAGTACCTTAAACGCTCGAAACGGAAACTGTATTAAATAGCTTTAATTACCTTGTACCTGACAAAATGCGTTTCTAATCTGACTTGGCTGCTGTACACATGGAGGGCCTCAACAGCCGGTGACCCATCTGAGGGTATTTCCTCGTGTGAGTCCTCCTACCTGGGAGTGCATCTGCGCAAGGGGTGACTCTTTGGGCGCCAACTCATGACCCCAACATCTAGTCACTCACTACAGAGCGTATCTACCTTCCTCTATACCCCGCACCTGGCTACCCTGGGCGTGACCTTCCTCATGAGTCGTATCTATTCCAAGGGCGTCCTCTGTGGCGGTAGGGGCACTTCACGAGTCAGGTTGCTTCCACACTGGCGCTATTACTATGGCCTTGAAGCCACCTTCTCTTCTCTTTATTACTACCCCGGATTATCGGGATTTCAGGCCTTCCCACGGCGTCGCTCCCTCCGTCTTTCCTACCCATGGGTATCGGGAGCGACACTTGATTGCCTTGCTTTGTGACACTTGCCTTGGCGACGCCTTCTACCTTGGCGACACCTTCTCTGGCGACGCCTTCTTTCTTGGCGACGCCTTCTTCTTGGCGACGCCTTCTTCTTGGCGACGCCCTGCCTTGGCGATGCTTCCACTTGCGTCTCCTCACCTAGGCGGCGCCTTATGTTGACTTGACCCCGCGTTGACTTGACCTGACTGTCACGCCCGGATACGGAATGGTACAATAACTAACTAACTAAGAAAACTAAAATAGAATATATAAATAGAAAAAAAAACTTGCGTAAAATAAAAACTAAGAATAAATCAAAGAAATAATAAAACTAAAAAAAAAAATAAAAAAATAACATAAAATAAATAACTAAATAAATAACTATTAAGAATAAATAAATAAAATAAAAATAAAAATGAAAACAAAAATAAAAATAAAAACAGAAACTAGTAGTAATAAATACTAATTAAAATATATAAATAAAAACTACGTAAACTCTAAATCAACTACTTAAGCTAAAGGTAAAAAAAAAAAACTGTTCCGTCCGGTTGACCGAGACGTCTTCGTGCGCGACCTCAACCGTCAGCTAGGGACCCTTCCCACTGATTACCTGTGGATTCCTACAAAAAAGAGGACAAAGAGGCGCCTTAGCGCCGTTTGCACTCCGACGCTCAAGTCAGCCAGCAAGAAACACCAAAACTGTTCACCTACGTCTCTGAGCACCGCGTATGGCACTCTGAAGGTGGTAAAAAGAACTGTGTATTGTCTGTGTGTTTTCTCCCTCAGGCAAAGATCTTTCCCCAGTCCCTTGTACGTAACCTCAAGCACAGCAAGCAACTAGAGAGTTCTCTGGTAAATTGCCAAAAGTTCGAACCCTATTTCCAACATTCTCTGTGCTATTAAACTACCCAAGCATTAAAGCGCCTTAACGCGCCTTTAATTGCAAAATGTAACGCGCTCAATCAGCGTATCTGATTTAGGAAACGTAGCGCATTTAAGACGTTGAAAACGCTTGGGAGCCGTTATAGTACCTGAATGTTCGAAACAGAAACTGTATTGAATGACTTAATTACCTGGCACCTGGCGGAGGGTGTTTCTATTCTGACATGGCTGTTGTACACGTGGAGGGCCTCACGACGCGCGTGACCCCATCTGGGGGCGTTTCTACGTGTGAGTCCTCCTGCTGGGAGTGCTACTGCGCTAGGGTGACTTTTGGGTGCCAACTCATGCCCCAATTATCTAGTCACTTACTTTGAGAGCATATCTGCCTTCCTCTCGCACCCTGCACCCGGCTACCTGGGCGTGACCTTCCTCTTGAGTCGTATCTGTCCCAAAGGCGCTCTGGGCGGCAGGAGTACTTCAACGAGTCAGGCTGCCACACTGGTGCTATTACTATGGCCTTGAAGCCACCTTTCCCTTCTCTTTATCACTGCCCCGGGCTATCGGGACCTGAGGCCTCCCCACGGCGTTGCTCCCTCCATGGTCTTTCCTACCCATGGTATCGGGGAACCACACTGTGATTGCCTTGCTTTAGTACTGTTTGAGCTGGCGGCGCTTGGTTGGGCGACGCCTTCACACTAGGCGACGTCTTGCCTTGGCGACACTTCCTCTTGGCGATGCTGGCACTTGGCGTCTCCACCTAGGCGACGCCTTACGTTGACTTTGACTCTCCAGTCGTTGACTTTGACCTTGACTTAGTCAACGCCCGGATACGGGACGGTACACAAGCCCCCCAGTCTTAAGCCGAAGACTTGTCTTCAGCGCAAAGACTAAAGCCTCGCCCACGCCGTCCACGCGCGATCCTGATGACGTGTCATTCCCTGCTGACTCGACAATTCTCGAATTGTTGACGTGACGCTCTCTGAACCCTAGGAGCGCTCTTACTGACTGATTGGACCTCTTCTGAAATGGTGATAATAACACCTTTTGGGGCTACCCTTGATCGCGCGCCACGTGGCCCATCGCACGGCCAGCCTTTAGAGACCCTTGCGTTCCCTGGGGATTGATCCTTTGACACGTGGTACGATCTCACGGCCCTTAGTTAGCGCCTCTTGAGTTGCGAAATGTACGTTTAAGTTACTCCAAACCCCGCGCTCACCCTACTGTTACATTCATCCTCTTTGTCTCTTCATTGTTCGTCGTCTTCAACCCCTTTTCTCCGCGATTGCTGTTCTCCCCTTCCTGTGCTCTTCTTCCATCTTCCCTTCGATTGCAAAGGTATGATTTTCGAACACTCACGACCCTCCCTTTCGTTGCATTGTATGATTTATTGAACTGCCTGGGACTTACTTTCATGCCCTCGCGACATAGAATTCTGCCGGTGCGATTTTATTCTCATCCTTTGCCTTCTTATGCCTTGGTTGTTTGCTTGTATTATACTTGCTTCTTTCACTTCGTTGGCGGCCTTGTAGGCCCGGGAAAGGTCACGCGCCGATGCCCACGCCCACGGAGAGGCTCACCTAATGGAACCGTATCGTCCGCGGGTGCTTCTAACACCCAAACGGTCCTTCCCTTGATCCCTAGCACCCGACGCCCACGCCTAAGGAGAGGCCTGCTACCAGCGCCGTATCGTCCTCGGGTGAAACGCCGAATGTTCTGAGAGGGGGTCATTCCCTCCATGGTCTTTCCTTCCCATAGTATCAGGGAACGCCCTGCCAGCGATTCGCTGGCGTTTTGGCGGTCCCGCCTCCCTCCACAGTCTTTCCTACCTGTGGGTCTCAGGGATGCGACGCCAGTAACTAACTTCACATTCTTCGACTTCGTCTCCCTCCACAGTCTTTCCTACCTGTGGGTATCGGGAGGCGAACTCGCTGATATTTTGGTGGGCGACGCCCGCGACGTCTCATGCTGGCGTCGTCCTTTATGTCATTCCAGGCGACGCCTTGGGCGTCTCATGCTAGCGTCGCCTTGGGCGTCGTCCCTACCTTGACATTGACTTTGACCTTGGGCTTGGTCGACGCCTGGGGACAGCGAAGAGCTCAAGGCCCTTCCCGTATCTTCCACGAGGCGCTTCTTGTATAGCTGATGGGACGTTCAGTCATTCAACTTGATCCACGTGGCGCTTCTTGTATGGCTGATGGGACGTTCAGTCATTCCACTGAGTTCTGACTCCTGTGTGCCCCTGACCCACTTTCGACGGCGCATCGTACCACTGGATATTCTGTTGATACGACGTTCTCTGAGTTTAACCAGCGGTGCCAGGGTCATCCTTCATCTTCTGCCACGTGGCTCGATCGTGCGGTGCATCCATTCGCGTCGTTTGGCGCTCTAACCGCTTTATTTAACTCTTCAAACTCTGAAACTATCCTCATCATTCACTCTTCATAACCTACTTACGTTCTCTTTCACCCTTCTTCTTGCACCCTTTCTTTTCTCACGAAGGGTTGTTCCAGCATTCGCTCCCCTCGCTCACTCTTGCATTTCCGGCAGTCCCTACACCCTTGACAATCCCTGATCTTGTTAAAGAATGTCTTCTCATGCTGCTTCCTCCAGGGTCAATCCCAAGGACTTGTACCCTTGGGCTTCGAGTGAACTTCTTGACGAGTGTTCATGCTTACTCGCTACCAGGGCCATAAGGGAGCACAAAGGGGATTCGTGTTCCTATGACCACCGGGCCTTCGCGAGGAGGCATGACGACGACATCGCTGTGCTCCCTTGCACTCTAGGGGAGCCAGTATGTGGAGACGAACGGGCCAACGAAGGGGTCCCTTTCTTTTACTTTTACCAGGTGGTGTTCAAGACCATCGGAGTGCGCCTACCCTTCTCCTGGTTCGAGAAGGAACTGCTGACGGAGATCAACGTTGCTCCGGCCCAGTTATACCCCAACAGCTGGGCCTTTGTCAAAGCCTTCGACATTCTCTTCGGGTTTCTGGGTTGTGCACCCTCGGTTGACCTCTTTCTTCACTTCTTTGAGGTGAAGAGGCAGAGACACAACCTCTGGGTAACTCTCAGTAATGTACCCGGGAGAGTTCTCTTCACACCCTTCCAAAGCTCGTTCACCGGGTGGAAAGGCCGGTTCTTCAAGATCTGCCGTACTGACCTTGTTCCCGACGCTCTGGATGGGTTTCCGCTGTACTGGGTGAGAGAGGCGAGGGCCTCAAAACCAAACCCTCAAGAAGCTGGCTCCAAGTGATCAAATAGCTTGCCGGATTCTTGCTGAGGCGGGAGGTTTTGACTCTGCCACTTTGATCAGCCTGGAGTTCAACGCTGGGGCTCTCGAAAAGTACATATGTAAGAGTCACTGCCCTAGAAACTCGGCCTTCATTGCTTTCCAACGTGCATGTCTTGCTTCATGGTATCTGACACATTTATCTCCCTTGGTGCAGGTTCGAAAATAAACCAAGAAAGGAGGACACGACTTACTCGAGCTCTGCGGGCTGGGAAAGGGGCTTCGCCTTCCTCCAGTGCTGATTCTGATGACCACTGAAAATGGCTCTTTTGTGACTTGCATGAGTTGTAATATTGCCCTATTTGGGCTACTTCATTGTATTGAACATTGCTTGTAACACCAACTTTTTCTATATCATATTGATTTTTGCAACGTCACTTTACTCTGCATACATTTCGCATATTGTGCGCTTTCCTTCGCCTGTTCATCAACGGCGCCTGCCACTCCAGGCGACGCCTTCTTTCTTGGCGACGCCTTCCTTCTGGGACGCCTTCTAGGCGACGCCTTCTTTCTTGGCGACGCCTTCTCTTGGCGACGCCTTACATTACTTCAAACGGAGAAAATAAAGGCTAAAAACCAAGGCACTTCTTTTTCTCAAACTGGTTTTACCTTTTATTAGGGTGACCTCATTAAAAAACCCCGAGAGGGAAAAAGAGCGTCCCCTTCAACTAAATTGTTACATAACTGCTTACATAAGTCAACTGAAATAAAATTTTAAGTTGGCTGCATTCCAACTGCGCGGGATAGGACCTCCATCCAAAGTCTCCAGGTTGTACGAACCGTTGCCCTTAGCCTCAGTAACTCTGAAGGGTCCGGTCCACTTGGGAGACAGCTTATTCTCCAACTCGTATGGGTGAGCTTTCCTCATCACTAGGTCGCCGACCTGATGAAACTGTCGCGGCTTTACCTTAGAGCTATATTGCCGCTCTACTCTTCTCTTCATCGCTTCAGCTTTTATTCTAGCTTCTTCCCTGGCCTCGTCTAGCAGATCCAGGTTTACCCGCCTCTCTTCATTGGATTCCTCCACCACAAAGTTTTGAAAACGTGGTGAGCTTTCATGTATTTCTACTGGAATCATCGCGTCCGACCCGTACACCAAACTGAAAGGCGTCTCCATAGTAGAGGATTGGGGCGTGGTGTGATATGCCCATACGATCCTTGGACCTCTTCCGCCCACGCCCCTTTGGCTTTCTCTAACCTTCTTTTTAACCCCTCAGCAGAACTCTGTTTGCTGACTCCACTTGCCGTTGGTCTGGGGGTGTTCAACCGATGCGAACACTTGTTTGATTCCTACCTCAGCACACAGATTTCTCAACTGCTGACTGGCAAACTGGGTCCGTTATCGATATCAAGCGCCTAGGTACGCCAAAGCGGCACACAATGTTCTTCCACACAAAATGTTGTACCTTGTGCGCAGTGATCTGTGCTACGGGCTCTGCCTCTATCCACTTGTGAAGTATTCGATGGCGACGATCAATACTTCATCTGCCTGATTGCCAGTGGGAACGGGCCCAGGATGTCGATTCCCCATGTATGGAAAGGCCACGGGCTGTATATGGACGCAATTCTTCTGGCGGCGCCTTGTGCCAGTCGGCGTGCTTTTGGCATTGCCTGCACCGCTGGGCGTGTCCGCGCAGTCCTCTTTCACTGTTGGCCAGAAGAAACCTGCGCGTATTACCTTGGAGGCTAAGGACTTCCCCCTACGTGGCTCCCGCAGATGCCTTCGTGTAGCTCCGCCATTATCCTGGTGCACTCGTCGCCACTGACGCATGTTAGGATAGGGTGAGTGAAACCGTGCCTGAACAACACCCCATCCACCAAAGTATATCTTGCGGCATTTTCTTTTGACTTTTTACCCTCTTCAGGCTCCACTGGGAGAGCCCCATCCGCCAGGTATCGCTTGTAGGGCGTCATCCAGGTGTCTCCCTGGCAAAACACATACCTGCATCTGCTCTTCCTCGGGCACACCGCGTACATGCTGATGCGGGGCCCCTCTGCGTATCTTGGGTCAAAGAGCAATGACTCCTCGGCCTTCCCCTTGATGTATAAATCTGGAGGACATCCACCCTGTTGTCTTCCACGAATCTACGCGGAGCTTTGAGAGTCTCTGGATCACTGTCCTCTGTCTACCCCCCTTGCCTGAGCTGGCCAGCTTTGCAAGCAGGTCAGCTCTGGCATTCTGCTCCCGGGACATGTATCAGCTCAAGAGCGTTGAATGCTCCCTTCAACAACTGGACGTATTTCAGATACGCCGCCATCTGTGGGTCCTTCGCCTGGAACTCACCCGACACCTGCCCCGTAATCAGCTGGGAGTTCTTCACCAGGAGGTTCTGCGCGCCCATCTCCTTGGCCAGGAGCATTCCTGCTATCAGGGCTTCATACTGCCTGATTGTTACTTGCCTTGAAGGCGAAGCGCAGGGCCTGCTCGATCAGTATGCCGTCGGGTCCCTCCAAGACTATTCCCGCACCGCTCCCTTGTTGGTTGGAAGAGCCATCAACCGAGAGCAGCCACTGCGAACCACTTCCACCTCTTGCTCACCTCCGGGCGAAAGTTCCGCTATAAAATCTGCGTACACCTGCCCTTTGATGGATCCTCTAGGCTCATATGGATGTCGAATTCTGACAGTTCTACCGCCCAGCGCACCATTCTTCCGCCACATCGGCTTCTGCAAGCACTTTCTGTATAGGGAGGTTGGTCATCACCACCACCGTAAAGCTGTGGAAGTAATGACGGAGCTCCTAGCAGAAAACTACCGCCACGCCGCCTTCTCTAGCGCTTGGTACCTCGTCTCAGCCCCTGTAAGGCCTTGCTTACGAAATAGATGGGCTTCTGACTCTGGTCCTGCTCCTGGACAACACGGAACTGATGGCCCGCTCCGTACAGTAAAATATAACCGGAGGGGCACGCCCGCTACTGGTTTGCAGAGGACCGGTGGCGTCGCCAGGTACTCCTTCAGCTTAATGAAAGCCGCTTCGCATTCATCAGTCCATGCAAAGCGACTGTTTCTCTTGAGGCACTGGAAATATGGGTGCCCCTTCTCTCCCCCGGAAACAAACCTCGAGAGCGCCGCCATCCGCCCTGTCAGCTGTTGCACCTCCTTTACCGACGTCGGGCTCCGCATGGCGATAATCGCCGCGCATTTGTCGGGGTTCGCCTCTATCCCCCTCTCTGTGAGCATAAAACCCAAGAACTTACCGGCCTCTACCCCGAAAACACACTTCTCAGGGTTTAACTTGAGGCGGTACTTGGATATTGTGACGAACAACTCCTCCAGGTCCGCCATGTGCTGCGCCCTATTCTGCGACGCCACCACCATGTCGTCTACATAGGCGTACACATTCCTCCCGAGCATTGGCGCCAGGACCTTGTCCATTAACCTCTGGTACGTGGCGCCCGCATTTTTCAGCCCAAAAGGCATCACCTTATAGCAGTAACTGCAGTCTCAGTCATGAATGCAGTCTTGTCTCATCTCTTGGGTGCATCTTGATTGGTTGTACCCTGAAAAGGCGTCCAGGAAACTCAGCACCTTGCTGCCGGACGCACTGTCTACCAAGGCGTCGATGCTGGGCAGCGGATACGAGTCCTTTGGGCATGCCTTATTCAGGTCCGTGAAGTCAACACACATCCTCCACTTTCCGTTCGCCTTTTTCACCAAGACGACGTTGGCAGCCACTCAGGGTATGAATCTCCCTGATGTGGCCAGCACTCAACAGCTTCTGCGTTTCGTCTTTCACCACCTGTGTCGTTCCTCATTGAACTTTCTCCTTCTCTGACGCACGGGGCGGACCGTGGCGTCCATGCTGAGGTGGTGACACAGGAAATCGGGATCGATGCCGGCATATATCCGAGGCGGACCATGCGAAGGCATCCAGGTGGCGCGAAATCACTTCTGCCACCCCTTCCTGTTCTTCTGGGCTCAGCGAACTTCCTAACTTGAAAGTCTTGCCGCCAATCTCCCTTTCTACGGCGTTAGCCGCGGGCTGTTCCCTGCTATCATCTTCGACGGGCGCCGCCTCTTCCACGGGCGCCGCGTCGTCAGGGCCTTCCTCCATAGGCGCATCTGCTTCGGGCATCGCCCTCTCCGCTATGGCCTCTTAGGCGTCGACCCAGCGGGCGTCGCCTCAATCATCGTCGTGTCCGCGCTCGGCGGACGTTCATACACCATGAACACGCCTCTCTTCGTTTTCAGGCTGTTCTCATAGCATTTCCTTGCCTCCTCCTGGTCTGACCTGATGACTATCACCTGGCCATTGAGGTCCGGCAGCTTCATCTTCATGTGGCGTGTGGAGGACACCGCGTTCAGACGGTTTAACGCCGGTCTGCCCAGCAAAATATTGTAGGCGGAGTTGGCGTTCACGACCAGGTACCGGATGCTTTCGGTACGGGAGGCCTCTCCGTCTGTGAACGTAGTCCTCAACTCCAGGTACCCCGGACTTCCACCTGGTTATCCCCGAACCCATACAGGCACCCGTATAGGGACTCAACAGATCGGGGGACAACCGTAACTTATTAAAGGTCGACAGAAACATGACGTCTGCCGAACTTCCTTGGTCACAAGCACTCTGTGCACCTTCCTTCCGGCTGTGACGACTGAGATGACAACGGGGTCGTTGTCGTGGGGTACCACATCTCGGAGGTCTCTTCTTGGAACACGAGATCCGACTCCCACGGCTCCCCCGAGAGCCTCTCTTCGATTGAATTTACCCCCCTCGCGTATTTCTTCCGCTGGGAGGCGGTGGGTCCCCGCCGGAAAAACCTCCAGCAATGGTGTGGACCTCGCCAAGCACAGGCATCTCGTGTGCTGGTTCTTCCGCCGGCGGCGACAAGGTGGCGGTCGTGGGCTCCGCGACATAATCCTTCAAAAACCCAGTCCTCACCAGCTCATCTAGCTGGTAGCCCAACGACAGGCAATTATCAATGTGGTGCCCGAAAGCCTCGTGGAATTCGCACCAAGAGTCTTTACGAGGCCAACACCTTGTCGGTCTTCGCCGGTCGCCTCAGCCTCTCAGCTATGTTAGGCACGGCGATCAAATCCTTCAACTCAACCACGAAGTTGTACCTCGCCGGTCTCGCTCTTTCTCTGGCCGGGGATCGCCTCCTGCTGGACCCCGGGGCTGGGGCTTTCTGGCCTCGTAGGGGCGTCTCGCCTCTGGCTTCTTTCTTCCCGTCGTGGTCTCATTGACCCTGACGGGTTGAGCTCGCGCCGGTCCTCGTCGGGCGTACGACGCTGGTGCGCTTCACACACACCTCCCCTTCAGAAGCAATATGTTCTACCGCCCTACGCCGTAGTTCAGCGAAAGTCCTAGGGCGGTTGCGGATGATGGATTCTCCAAAAGGACCGGGGCATACGCCTTTCACAAATGCGTACACGATCATAGGCTCCTCTGTCGTACCAACCTTCACGACCTGGGCCCCGAAGCGATTGATATACTCCTTCAGGGTCTCCCCTTGATACTGCTTCACATCAAACAATCGTAGGACCGGGCGGGGCCTTGTTTGCTAAGTATTGTTCCCTGAACAATCGTGACAATTGGCGGAAAGATGTGATATGACCATCTGGAAGGCTGATGAACCAGTCCATAGCCATCCCGGTCAGGGTGCTCATAAAGAGCTTGCACTTGGCAGCGTCAGAACCGCCTACCAGGACCATCTGTGTGTGAAATGCAGCAAGGTGCGTATCCCGGTGAAGATCACCTTGGGGCGAACGTGTTCGGGATCACTGCATCTAGGATCTCCTGCGAGAAAGGAGTGGAAAACTCCCTTGGTGGGGAATGGTTCTCCATCTCGTCATGTCCAGGCCGCCTCCGATCATTTCTCAGGCCCTGGCGCAACTCCTCATTCACACGGTGGAGCTCTTCATTCCGCTCATGCGAGGCATCAAGATCTGCCTGCATGCGTTCCTGTTCCATTTCGACTCCGCCATGTCCTGCTGCAGCCCCCTCATTATCTCCAGGACCTGTTGCATGGATAGTTCTGCTGGGGCTGCGCGTGCTGTACTTCGTCTGGTGGGGGCCATTGTCACTAACCTCCTCCAACGTTACTGCACTTAGTAGATTTCTCGAACTTGTGATGGGACTGATGTTTTATATCGGCCCCACGGTGGGCGCCAAATGTTCCGTCCGGTTGACCGGGACGTCTTCGTGCGCGACCTCAACCGTCAGCTAGGGACTCCTTCCCACTGGTTACCTGTGGATTCCTGCAAAAAAGAGGACAAAGAGGCGCCCTAGCGGCCGTTTGCACTCCGACGCTCAAGTCAGCCAAGCAAGAAACACCAAAACTGTTCACCTACGTCTCTGAGCACCGCGTTATGGCACTCTGAAGGTGGTAAAAAGAACTGTGTATTGTGTGTGTTTTCTCCCTCAGGCAAAGATCTTTCCCCATCCCTTGTACGTAACCTCAAGCACGAGCAAGCAACTAGAGAGTTCTCTGGTAAATTTGCCAAAGTTCGAACCCTGTTTCCAACATTCTCTGCGCTATTTAAACTACCCAAGCATTTAAAGCGCCTTAACGCGCCTTTAATTGCAAAATGTAACGCGCTCAATCAGCGTATCTGATTTAGGAAACGTAGCGCATTTAAGACGTTGAAACGCTTGGGAGCCGTTATAGTACCTGAATGTTCGAAACAGAAACATTGAATGACTTTAATTACCTGGCACCTGACCGGAGGGTGTTTCTTTTCTGACATGGCTGTTGTACACGTGGAGGGCCTCACGACGCCATGACCCCATCTGGGGGCGTTTCTACGTGTGAGTCCTCCTGCTTGGAGTGCTACTACGCTAAGGGTGACTTTTTGGGTGCCAACTCATGCCCCCAATTATAGTCTCTTACTTGAGAGCGTATCTACCTTCCTCTCGCACCCTGCACCCGGCTACCCTGGCGTGACCTTCCTCTGAGTTGTATCTGTCCCAAAGGCGTCTCTGGGGCGGCAGGGTACTTCACGAGTCAGCTGCCCTACACGGGTGCTATTACTATGGCCTTGAAGCCACCTTTCCCTTCTCTTTATCACTGCCCCGGGCTATCGGGACCTGAGGCCTCCCCACGGCGTTTCCCTCCATGGTCTTTCCTACCCATGGGTATCGGGGAAACCACACTGTGATCGCCTTGCTAGGACTGTTTGAGCTGGCGGCGCCTTGGCTTGGGCGACGCCTTCACCTAGGCGACGTCTTGCCTTGGCGACGCTTCCTCTTTGCGATGCTGGCACTTGGCGTCTCTCCACCTAGGCGACGCCTTATGTTGACTTTGACTCTCCAGTCGTTGACTTTGACCTTGACTTAGTCAACGCCCGGATACGGGACGGTACAAAAACTAAAATAAAATATGATAAAACAAAGTCCAAAATTAAATAAAAATAAGAATAAAAACAAAAACAAAAACAAAACAAAATAATTACAGTAAAAGAAAACTACGTAAACGAAACATAAAACAAAAAGCTAAAGAATAAAATAAAATATAACAAAACAAAATCAAAATCAAAATAAATAAAAATAGTTTTTATATAAAAAACAAACATTCATATATAAAAAAAAACTTCTTACATATTCAAAACTAGGAAAAAAAACAAAAATCTTTAAAAAAAAATATATATATATACAGATATAGAAACAAAAAAAAAAAAAAATTATTCGCATCTAAAAAAAAAAAAATCTTTACAAAAATATTTAAATCAAAAAAAATAAAAACTACAAAATTTATTCACATAAAAAAAATAGTTATGTATTCACAATATTTAGGAAATTATACTCAAGAACTCAAATCTGTTCCCCGACAACGGCGCCAAAAACTTGATGACTTTTTACGGCAAGTGCATCGCGTTTTGTCTTGTCAGAAGTAATAACTGTCCCAAGGATGGATATCGAACCCACAAGGAACAGTGAATTATCGGGTACAATATTCACTAAATATAACAACAAAACAATAAAAAGAATTTTGAAGTGATTGTGTTGGCACTGATAAATAAGAAAACAAACAAAGAATTAGTTGTTTCAATTGGAAAAATAGGGATTAGGTTCCATCTCCCCCACTCTCATGTATTTTGATTAGCATGTTAATATTGAGTTCTTTGATTGAAAATGATG